>NC_036652.1:5402707-5498030 GCF_002806865.2 Cucurbita pepo subsp. pepo
AATTTTCTCTTTTATTTTCTTTCTAGAGGTTAAGTTTTTTACTTGGCTAGTCCTCTACAAAAGACTTTTAACACCTTGGACGAGGTGTCAAGGAGGTGACCAATGTCAAAACCATACTATGAAGAGAGTAGGTTGTGACCCTCACGTCGAGTGAAGCAAAGCGGTGATCCTCGAGAGGCGCCCATCTGGCCACGCGAGGGTCAATACAGAAGAATACCATGATGTAACCAAGGAGGAAGGTGCATCATCCAACACACCATATAACATGTGCACTGAAGAGGGAATGAGCCATAAGCAAGATAGGGGCAACGAGTAGACATGAACATCACATATATAGGCTTGTTGAAGGGCCAGGTAGGGCCCCGGGCCTTAACCTCGAAAGTTGGGTTCCAAAGGGAATTTAGAGATACGGTTCTGGAGTCAAGTCATCCATATGAAATATGAAAGCTTGCCAAATTTGGTGTTCAATCAGACATCAAAAGAATGCTCCACGACATCGTATGTCCGCTTGCCAAAATCATGTCTACACCGGTTAGTTTGGAAATTCCTCATAATATACTATAGGGGGAGGCATGGTGCCAACTCTCCACCACCTCTTTTGGCCTTGTGGCCTAAGCAAGCTACCCTGTGGCACATGCGTGTGTCACAGTGAGGGCGAGCGTTCCGAGACAAGTGTCTCGAACGACTTCCTTTGAAATGGATTTTTCAAGGACAGTACCGGGCGGCACGGTGTGTCGATATTGTGCCCCAGTCCATGTGTCGGAGGTTGGATTATGCATCCTCTATCTAGTACAGAGTTGCAAATGACATGACATAGGCACAGGAGGGCCAATGCCTCGATAGAACTTAGATGGATAGATGTTTGTGATGTCCCGATGTGATGAATGACACGTGGGCTTGTTCTCGATGGCATGACTGAGTGAGCTACGATGGCCAACGACACCTCGTGACTTAGGATGGTGTCAAGACATATGGACATGTTGATTGAGAACCAAGATGACAGGATGAGATGCAATGTAGCATTGAGAGACCTTGGCCTCGAGTAGAGGCAAGGTCGCGTTGAATGACTTGACCTAGTGTAGAGCAAGTCGGTTATGTTGCAGACGATTGAACATGTACGCGCAAGTGGCATGTGTGGCCGAACAAGCTTGGATTCTGCACAAGGGATGTTCGGTTGACAAAGACAAACTTTGCCTAAGGTCCGACGAACCCACAAAGTGGGGCGAAAAACATATATTTGGTTGGGTTTCCCTCAAGGCTGGTCGTGAGTGTGTCAAGATCACGACACCAGACAGTCTATGACAATTAACAAATGGACCAATATGCTGTATTCTTTGCTGGAGCACAACAAAGGATCTTGATAAAATTCTTTGGGATTGTGATTTTGCCTGTGCAATTTGGAATCAGTTTTTTAGGAGTTTGGCCTAGGTTTGGTTAGGCATATAAGCTGCAGAGAGATGATTCATCCTCCCTTTCACGATGAGGGAATCTTTATGTAGCAAACAAGGGTGTGTATCATTTTATGGGGACTTTGAGGAGAGAGGAACAATAGAGTTTTTAGTGGGCTTGAGAGATCTTTGAGGGAGGTCCGGTCTTTTGTTAGATTCTATGTGTCTCAATGTGCTTATATTATAAAGTTGTTTGGTAATTCTCCGTCGCAAAATCCATCAAATGCAGAAGGCGACAGAGGGAGGATGCTAATGGCCATACATAATTCATGACTGCTTTTGAATTATTGTTTCTTATTATAAAAATTTGGGATTTTCTTGAAAGTTGTTTGTGCATTCCTCACTTCTGTTTTGGCCCTTTTTAGGAATTTTCCATAAAATACGTTGTTCTAACCTGTGCAGCCCACTTTGTTTTTGTACTAATATATGCCTTTTTACAGCTTGTGGAAAAGCTTCTTATTGCGGCTGTTGCAGATGCTGATGTTACTGTTCGCAATTCCATCTTTGTTTCTCTACATGGAAATAGGGGTTTTGACGATTTTATAGCACAGGCTGATAGTCTGAGTGCAGTATTTGCTGCACTTAATGATGAGGTAATTCATTACTTTTAAATTATGGTTTGAGGATGTCAAGTGCAGTTTGCTTTGGTGTGTTAATATGCTGGGTGCAATGACAATTTTCAGAGCAGTGCTGGACTCTGAAATTTTTTGAATAGTGCTTGTTGATGTCTTGTTTCTTATAAGGATCAAATTTATTTTTCACAAGTGTGCGAATATGATACAATGATGTAGGATTTTGATGTTCGAGAGTATGCAATATCCGTCGCTGGGAGATTATCTGAAAAAAATCCTGCATACGTTCTTCCAGCACTTCGTCGCCATCTTATACAATTGTTAACCTATTTGGACCAGAGGTAATCTTAAGCAGGTTTTTGTCTTGGATTCTTAAATCTATCATTTTTAATTGATAATGAACATTATAACTTATAGAAGTTCAATTTATTGCAAGGCATCAGTTAATTTTTTAAAGTTAGCAGTGCAGATAATAAATGCCGAGAAGAAAGTGCGAAGTTGTTGGGTTGCTTGATACGCAATTGTGAACGATTAATACTTCCTTACATTGCTCCAGTCCACAAGGTTCAATAAATCATATATTGCTCATCAACTTCTGTGTCTCTCTTTCATGCAAACACTTGCACTCTCACACTCTCTACATGCACTCTCTCTCTTGCTCTCTGTCTGTCTGTCTCTTTTCTCTCATCTGTACATTGGATATTTCATGTAGGCACTTGTGGCAAGGCTTAGCGAGGGCACTGGGGTGAATGCTAATAATGGCATTATCACTGGAGTTCTGGTTACTGTTGGAGATCTTGCTAGAGTGGTGGGTGACATTATGCATGTTTCTGGCATTAAGCATTCCAAATAATTACTCTGTTTTACAAATTAAATCTTGTTTATGAGTTAGGGAATTTGACCATCCTTTTGGCCTGCTTCTCCCCTTCCCTTCTAAACGATGTTTCATGTGTAGTGGGTGTCCCATGCTCTCAATTTTTGTGCTAGTCAGGATTGTTGTTGTAGTGTTAATGTTTTTGTCATGTCATGTTTTTTTGTTTGTTTGGAATAATTACCATTTCCAAGAGAAAAGAATATAAGAGGGGGAATGTGTTTTGTCCCAGTAACTTGTGGAGCACATATACTTTGGTTGAATGACCCTCTTAACACTTGTGTAACATTCGGCAAGAGCATTTTTTTTTATGAAAAAACTAAGAGCATTTTTCTCAACATAGAAAATGGTGTTGTAGTTTGTTGGTGTAAGGTTTCCCTTCAGTGATGTCTAGAGGTGGACCTTGTTTTCTGCGGTCCATTGGAATTGTCATTTTTCAATATAATTTTCTGAAGGACCAACAATGACATTAAACTCTTGGACACAAACATCCCTTGGAAGGTTGCAATTGCAATACATCCTTTTGTTGCATTGGGGTCTACAAACACAAGATTTTATTAGGTCCACTTTTTGCTGCCACTTTAATTCCAGCTGCCCTTGCACTGTACCTAGGTATATGATTACTGTCAACGGGGAAATTGCACTTTGAGATATCGACATACAAGTTCATTGGTTCATCGAACAATAAAAGCTTTTATCGTAAATGTTTCTTTGTCTGCTTTACTGTATGCATATCATCAAATTAGGCTATCCAATTGTGTCTAAAAATGGATGTAGGGTTTCAATTACAAGGGGCCATAAAGGTATAGGGTTTCATTTGTTCACTCAAAGGATATGACTAACCACTTATAAAGTCTTTGTAAAGGCTATCTTCCACATATTTGGATTTGGTGGTAGCCACTTATTAGGTCTGATTTTAAATATGGAGTTACTACTTAATTGATGAGATCAAAAGTCTAGAAATTGTGAATCAATAACTGTACTGATTGTTATTTGGTTTTTGGACCTTCTGATATAAGTTATTTAATATCTTGTTTCTTACCATTAAAAAAAAAAGTGCGAGTAAACCTATAAAAAAAAAATAATTCTGCTTGCATTTTCCCCCTTTGTTTAGGAATTCCTCAATTTGGAGCACGGTCAAATGTTTCACAAAAAGAAAAAAAAGAGCATGTCAAATGTGTTACAATTTTTCGTTTCTTTATTCTCTCTATGGTTGTTGACAGGGTGGTTTTGCAATGAGAAAATACCTCCCTGAACTCATGCCGTTGATTGTTGAAGCCCTGTTGGACGGAGCTGCTGTTGCAAAACGTGAAGTGGCTGTCTCTACCCTTGGTCAAGTTGTTCAGAGCACAGGGTATACGACCTTTTCATAATGCCTTTAATGTTTATGGATTCTCATGTTTACCTTAGGGTCTTTGTTAAGGCATATATCTGGAGTTTGGACCCAACCTAATCTTTTAGGTTGCAATTTTTTCTAACCTAAATGATTCTGATTAGATGGCAGACCAATCCCAATCAAACCAACATTTTCATTGAATTGATTTTAGTCTCGTTGGGTAAAATCTACTTTCAAAATGTATGGAAAACAATAGTGGAGTAATACTACTTCGAAATATCCATTACCTATTTTTCCACTTTGAATTAATGGAAGTAGCTCTCTCTAGATCGTGAGGAACAATAGAATATTTGGCTTGATGGATTTGAATATGCTAGATTAAGGGCTCATGTTGATGTTCTCTTTTGAAGCCTTTTTTGTTGGTGTCTCGTTACTGGATGTTTAAATCGGAATGTTTCTATTTTTCCTTTGTATTTTTTGGCAACTTTATTGTTTGTATTTCACTCTTTTTTTTTAATCTTCTACGCATTACGCTCTTTTAATTTCTGCAATGAATTGTTTAAAAATAGCGCGTCCTTTTTGTTTTGTCCTACACATGTAAATTGTTCTATTAAAAAAATATATATATATTTCTACATTGCAAGAAGCCTTGAATGACATTTTCTTTTATTTTCTTTGTAATTTTACCCCTTCATGTTGACGGAAGAATTAATATTTTCACTGTCATGATAGGTATGTTATAACTCCGTACAATGAGTACCCGTTGTTGCTTGGCCTGCTGTTAAAATTGCTTAATGGTGAGCTAGCTTGGTCTACTAGACGTGAAGTATTAAAGGTAGCTATTCTATAACCAGACGAAGTGTCTGTTTAGAATACCTTAAGTTTAAGCACTTTTTAAAATATGTTAAACAAATATATTGTAACATTTTCTTTTTCTAGAAGTGCTTTCTTCAACACAATTTTTTTTGTTGTACTATTTTCAAAAGTGTTTCTATTAATTACAAATTTGTTTATTTTTCATACTAATTTTAAAGATTTTAAGTTCATCTCTTTATTTTTTGGATAATATTTCTCAAAAGTGTTGCTTCAAAAGTAGTTTTTAAGTCGACCCAATTTTTATTAAGTGTTTTTTATTCATTAAGATTTTTTTTTTTAAAAAAAGATTATGATTGTTTAAAATCATTCCAGAAGCATGCTAAACAAATTATTAACAAGCATTTGTTTTCAAAATTTATTTCAAACACACTAGAAGTTTATATCATTAACGTGCTCAATTCTAAATCAATTGACCTTCATCAGGTTCTAGGAATAATGGGTGCTCTGGATCCTCATGTGCACAAAAGGAACCAACTAAGTTTGCCAGGGTCTCATGGAGAAGTTACACGTGCAGCAAGTGATTCTGGTCAACATATTCAATCTGTGGATGAACTTCCTATGGAGCTGTGGCCCTCGTTTGCAACATCCGAGGATTATTTTTCCACGGTACTTGGCTCGATGAAGTATAGTACATATATACACAATTCTAAAAGTTTGTTAAGGTGTCAATTAAACATTGGATTCAATTAAGTGGTCCAGATCTAGTTCCCTTTTGGGGCCACCAACTGCCATATATGTTCCACTAGGTTTCTAAATTATGAGATATTTGAATTGAAAATAAGTCATAAATAGAGGAATGAGAAAGATAGATGTTTCTGGTACTCGTACTTGTGTTTTCACCTGTATTAAAATCTTCAGGTGGCAATTAATTCACTCTTAAGAATACTTCGGGATCCTTCCCTTGCGAGTTATCATCTTAAGGTGGTTGGATCGCTTATGTTCATATTCAAGGTATGCAGATGAAGCAATTATTTTCTAGTTAGTTGTTCTCAGACTTGAGTTTGCTCCATTGTAACTAATTTTTCCAATTTTTTGATGTACAAATATAGTCTATGGGCCTCGGTTCTGTTCCATACTTACCCAAGGTCAGTTTATGTGATGATGAATTTAATTAATTTGGAATTTGTTCACTTGTCTAAATTCTTTCCTGCTCTCAACTTCAGGTTTTGCCCGATCTATTCCACACTGTTAGTACATGTGATGATACTTTGAAGGACTTCATAACGTGGAAACTTGGAACTCTAGTGTCTATTGTCCGCCAGGTTTATAACAAACTGCAGTGTATTGGCATTTTATCCATGCTATAAATGATTTGGTTATCCAAGAATATTCTAAAGCTTATGCTTATGCTTGTGCAGCACATTCGCAAATATTTACCTGAATTGCTCTCTCTTATATCAGAATTGTGGTCATCCTTCAATTTTCCCTCTACCATTCGTCCTCCGCTTGGCTATCCGGTTAGCATGTTTTGTCATCTTTTATTTTTNGGGGGGGGGGGGGTGGTGTTGGTGGTGGTTGTTAATGGACCTTTCAGTTTCATTCTTCATGCTTTATACCATTAAATAGCTTCTACCTGATATTGTATTTTAATTTGTTTGTTTAGGTTCTTCACTTAGTGGAACAACTTTGTTTAGCTCTCAATGATGAGTTCAGAATGATTCTCCACATTATTCTTCCTTGTTGTATTCAAGTACTAAGTGATGCTGAGCGGTGTAATGATTATACCTATGTTCTTGATATTCTTCACACTCTTGAAGTTTTTGGGGGTTAGTACGCATTGTATTTGGACTACAGTTTTATTATTATTATTTTCTCTCAGTTATGTAGCTTTCAGTGTAAAGCTTCTTGCAGTTAATACTGTTCTTGTTTTGATATTAACTTTTAATCACTGATCCACCCAAATGAATGTCACTATTGTAGTCAACTAGCAATGTACATCACTTTTTCTCTCTCTTTTTCGTTTGTTTTCTTTTTTTTAACCCCCTTAATAAGAGACAATAAGAATTTATACTGCTCAACACCACCATGTTCTCCTGTTGTAGTGAGCTGGTCAAGGAATGCATAACATGAAGATTCAGGATTTAGTTTATCATAATGAAATAAAGAGATTTTATATTGTAGTTACCTTAAAATAAAATTTCATACATGAAAATTTTTCCTTTTCTTTCCCGTTCCATAATGATTCCAAATAATGTATCATGAACATGAATAATTCTTGTATTTCTCATTATGTTTTATGCTAAGTGAGGTTTTTACTGGTTCATGTCGTTAGTTTTTTCCTATTTAATGTAACCTGTTGTGCTTGAACGTGTAATTCATGTTGAAGGCACATTGGACGAACATATGCATCTTCTTCTTCCTGCACTTATTCGTTTATTCAAGGTGGATGCTCCAGTAGACATAAGACGTGCTTCAATCAGAACTTTGACAAGAT
The DNA here is from genome assembly GCF_002806865.2 of Cucurbita pepo subsp. pepo. Classification (NCBI taxonomy): domain Eukaryota; kingdom Viridiplantae; phylum Streptophyta; class Magnoliopsida; order Cucurbitales; family Cucurbitaceae; genus Cucurbita; species Cucurbita pepo. The sequence goes on from NC_036652.1 coordinate 5,410,245, forward strand.
TAATCCCTCGTGTGCAGGTTCATCATTGACCCCCCTTGTGCATATGCTAGTTTTTTTTTTTTTTTTTTTTTTTTTNTTTTTTTTTTATCTTTTTAGTTTTTAATGTTAGAAACGAAATATTATTGATCTGAAATTAAGGTGTACAAAAATGAGTGAATCAAAGGTATTCCCGAAGTAAAGNTTTTTTTTTTTTTTTTTTTTTTTTTTTTTTTTTTTAATTTTAATTTTGTCAGTTGAGAAATTGGGAGTTGCAGAGAGATAGGAGAGATTTAGACGATGAGATGTTTTATTATGCATCTTGCACTGACTGAGGTCTAATATCACCAGCTGGTGATTTTGAACAAGCTTTCGCTTACAATTGAAGAGATTTTTAACAAAATAGTTTAATGAATCTTCATGATGAAGTGTGTGTTATAATAACATCATAAACACTTTTTTCCCAAGAAGAAAATCTTTAAATAATTTTTTATATTTCTTGTCTCAGTTTATCTTACTGTAATAATTTTGTCAGGTAACTGGCCATATATCTTCTCTTGTGCATCACCTCAAGCTTGTCTTGGATGGGTCAGTCTCTCTCCCTCTTCCTTCTTTGTGTATATAAATATATAAATACATACATAATGAACAAATATTCTAGATATCAGCTTCGTAAGAAAATTAATATTTGAATGCTACATATTTATCTAGTGCTGAAGCAATAACAATATCTGGATAATGAAGAACCTTTTACTTAAGCAAACTTAATAATTAAATCAATAAAAAAAAACAGTGTCTTAAAGACAAAAAGTTTAGCCATGTTCCAAGAGATCAACTAGGCGGAGGCTGGGGCTTGTGCTTGACACAACTTGCTCTAAGTTATCTTCTTAACCTTAGTTATTTCATGCCAGTGGGTGATGGCCAAAGTCGATCTTTTCCCAGAAAAGAATTTGAAGCTAGTTGTGGAGTAGTGGGCATGAAAGAGAAGAGAGGAAGCTTTGTCCATTGACATTTACCTTGAGGTTTCTTTGAATAGTTAATTTTCAAGAGCCACAATCAACATCCCTGAAATCAAAGATAAGCCACCCTTTTGACATAAGACCTTTGATTATTTTTCTAAACTCATTGATGCCAAGACCACCCAGAGAAAGAGAGGCTGTATCCTTTGACCAGTTCACTAGATGGTTCCCACATCATTGGTAATTCCATGCCAAACAAAGTTTTTAACAATTGTCTCCAAGATTATACTTTTTTATTTTTGTTGTAATTCGAAATGGAGAGGTAATACAAAGAAATTTCGTTGAGGTGGCCAAAGTCAACCTTCCTCCTTTGGGATATAGAAAAACTTTACCACTTCGCTATTTTACCTTGAACTCTGTCAAAATAGAAGAGAGGAAGGCATTCCTCTCAGTTGCAGCCTGAGATAGGAGAAGGTGAGAGTCACAATTATACTCAAAAGTCGAGACCTTCTAGGCCTCATCTTTGTGGTCACCTATTGAAGGAAAGGAAGAAGCTTCTTTGGTTGGCTACCATTCGACCCCTCTTTTGGAATCTTTGGGGAGAAAGGAACAATCCAGTTTTCAATAATAAGTTCACCTCAAATGACAATCATTTTAGAAAATACTTGTTATACTGTCTTTTATGGGTGTAAATGCTCCTCTTCACAGATTATAGTTTTTTTACCTAGCCCGCTAATTGGAGGGGTTTATTTTTTCATCCACCTACAGTTGCTAGGTTTTTCCCTTTTCTTTGTTTATTTCATTTATCAATGGAAACATTTGTTTCCTTCTAAAAGAAAACTGCGCTGGATAATAGTTCTTACCTTAATAATGGTTTTACCTCCAGAGGTAGGATTCTTATTAATGGTAGAGGTAGGATTCTTGCTTTAGGAGGCTTGGACAATGTGATTCCCTCTCCGCCTTCTTGTGTTGGCTTGTAGTGGATATCCTGAGTAGACTAGTCACGACGGGGTATGTTTGAGGGGTGTCAAGTATTTGAGAAAATTTTCATTAAAAAAAAAACATGTTCTATTTGGGAAAGGAAGACTATTAGTATTATAAATCACATCCTATACTTCCCATTTATTTCAGGCTTGAAGATGAACAAGAGTAAGTATCCGGTGTTAGGCTTGAATGATGATCCTTGAAATTTAGATAGATGGAAATCACTAATGGATTATGAGGTCGGCTCTTGCCCCTTCTTGTATCTAGGTTTCCCATTTGGAAATAATTTCGTTTTTGGGACCTGGTCTTAAACAAAATCCAATTCTTAAACACCTTGCCTCTTGGAAGATGAGCTTCTTCTCTAAGGGAGGTGCATGGTAGGATAAACTCTAATCTAGTTGGTTTTGAGTAGAATCTTGACTTGCTTCCTCTCTTTGTTTTAGATCCTTAGGTCAGTTGATGAGAGATTCTTTGTGGGGCATGTTGGACAAGGGGAAGGGATTGCATGTGGTTAAGTAGGATATGGGGTCCAAACCGATGGACCACCATGGTAACTTGAAAGTGTAATGAGGCTAAGTGGTTGTGACTTCCTTGGGAGTTTGACACCGTGTGGCACTTTCCTCTATGAACTAAAGTTTGTTTCTCGTTAAAAAAGTCTATTTCACCTTAAGGACGAATTATGTTTTGCGGTAATATGTTCCTGTTACTTTGGAACAGTCATGAATTACACAGATTTGTGCCCTTTGTTTACTCATTTTTCTTCTTCATTTCATTACTCCTTCATTTGATATTAAAATTTTATGTGCACAGGAAGAATGATGAGCTCCAAAAGGATGCCGTTGATGCACTTTGTTGCCTAGCCCAGGCCCTTGGGGAAGATTTCACTGTCTTTATTCCATCAATTCACAAGCTCCTATTGAAACATCGCTTGCGGGTTTTCCTACTCTTTTGACAACATTTAAATAATTTATTATGCATATTTAATTGTATTTGGAGAATGATAAGTGAATGTTACCCTTTATCAGCATAAAGAATTTGAGGAAATTGAGGGACGTTTGCGAAGACGAGAGCCATTGATCTTGGGGAGCACTACCGCTCAACGGTTGAGTCGGCGAGTTCCAGTGGAAGTCATCAGTGATCCTCTAAATGATGGTGACTTTGACCCATATGAAGATAGGTCTGATGTGCATAAACAGTTTAGAGGTCACCAGGTATTTGTGATTTGATTTGTATAATGTTCCTGAGCTCCTGCAGACAGAACTCATTTTGAAATGTTCATTTCTCTAGTTAGTGAATAGTTTTGGATGAGTAAGAAGAAACTAATCAGATTTCAAATAATTTGTGAAGGAGACAAAATCTGCTTTTGAAATGAAAGAAAGAAAAAACCAAATTTGAATCAGTCTTGTAACTGATCTTATAAAATAAGAAATAAACATTGGTTACTATGAAAACTAACTTTAGCCTTCCTTCACAATGGAGGAAAAAAAATGTATGTTTGCCGAATATTGTGGAAGTACTATCTTTTTAAATGCAATGGTAAAACAAGTTGTATGTTTCTTTTGTCCTCTTTATATGCATTCAAGTTTCTTGGACTTGCATGTCCCAGATGTTATCCAATCATCTTTTTTTCCTTGAGATGCCATAGTACATATTTTTTGAAATTACAGTTTTTGGTATAGGTTAATGATGGCCGATTGCGCACTGCTGGAGAGGCTTCCCAGCGAAGTACTAAGGAAGATTGGGCTGAATGGATGAGGCATTTCAGCATTGAGCTTCTTAAGGAATCACCTTCACCTGCATTACGGACCTGTGCAAGACTTGCGCAGTTGCAGGTTAGCTTAGTGGAATTTATTTGCACTTATATCTTCAAAAGATGGATTCTGATTGTATGTTATTGGCAGCCTTTTGTTGGGCGTGAGTTATTTGCAGCTGGTTTTGTTAGCTGTTGGGCACAATTAAACGAGACAAGTCAGACACAATTAGTCCGGAGCTTGGAGATGGCCTTTTCCTCCCCAAATATTCCTCCTGAAATTTTGGCGACGCTTCTTAACCTGGTTTGTTTCTAGCATGGTTTATTTTTTAATTCATATAGTTTAATTTTGTGGGTGCAAATACTTCACTTATTTGATAAAGTTAGTTAACTCCTCATGTTGTGCTAACAGTAAACTAGTTAAGTACTGTAATGCAGTGAGTGTTTACTCCAAGCTATAGCGAGCATCTTAAAAATGAATAGGTGCTGAATAGGATTAGTGTTCTGGATGGTTTGAATGAATCTAGCCAGCGGTTGAGCTAAATTTATAGGGTGTTTTTTGGGAGGACCTCCTTCATAAGGGAGATTTGTTGGAGACAAAAGGCTAAAATAAAGTGGATGACAAACATACTTATTTCTTTAGTAAAATTACCAGTTCAAGGACTAAGATGAAAATTTTCTCCCTTGATGGAGAAAATGCTAGGATGGTGACTGGTAGAAGAGGAAAATTTCCTTTCTCTTTGCTCTCCTTGGCTTTCCATAGACATTTATTATCCCATCTTTGTGAAGGATAGGGAAGGGTTGGAGGCTCCTTTCTTGTTAGAGATATAAAAGGTGGTCTTTAGCTTTGATTATGTTGAGGCACCTGGTTTTGATGGATTGCTTTATCAACAGGAATGGGAGCTCATTAACGAGGACTTCTGCAAAGTCTTCAAGGATTTTTATGATCGAAGGGATCATCGATTCTTTCATGATGGACTTTCTTGCGTTGAGTAGGGCAGGGACCTTATTTAGTTAGATGGAAGATGGAAGGTTGTGCCAAAGTTGGTTGAGGAGGGAGTGTCAAATGTAGGAAACTTCGGAGTACACAATGAGGCCCACATAGCCAAGTAGTTGTGGTGTTTTCTTCAAAGCCTAACACTCTGTGGGATTGGATCATCGTGGGTATATAGGGGTTGTCCTCTTCTAAGCAAAGGTCAATTTTGGGGGTGAGAGGCACTTGTGGGAACTCTTCAAAGGCCTACCTTCTCATTGAGTTACTTCTTTTAAGTTTATTAAAATTTTGAGTCAAAGATCTCTTTTGTATTTGTTTTTCCCATCTTCCTTGATGGGCTGTCTTACTTGGTTCGAGGGATTCTATATCTTTCAACTCTGATTTTGTACATCGGCATCCACTTATTGTTATCTCTTCCTTGATTTCTTAATTGTTGGCTCCATTTTACCTCGTGTGACTGTTCCCATACAAACCGCTTCATGTTTTTCTCTTTTACCTTTCTTTTTTCAGCCTGTTCATGCATAGGAAGATAAACTCTTTTGATTTGATACAAAGAGTTAGTCCATGATGTTGGGTTCACATAGGTGTATTTTGTGTAACACCTTGGAGAATTGTTATACTTTGAAGATGCAACTTTGCTTCTTCAACTTAAAATGCATATTTGGAATCTTTTGATATTTTCTTAGCTTATAGTAGTTCATATTACTCAATGGTTGAGTAGGCATTGTTTTAAACCCCCCACAAGTGGGGAAAGAGTTTTGTGGGGATCGGCCTATCTTATGCAACATCGTGGCCAGGAAGAATAGGAAGATTTTTAGGAGGAAAGATCATGGAGGAGGTTTGTTTTTGTAAATATCAATTGCTGCTTAATCTTAATAGTTGGAGTTCTTTTCTTTCGTTCTTTGGTTTGGCATGCTTATTTGTTTTATGAAAGTATGGTTATATGTATATGGGTAGAAAATAACTTTTGTATTCATTAACCTATGATTGATGGCTTTAGGATCTCCTTAATTTTTGGCAGTAAATTATCTCATTTGTACTGATGTTTCAATGCAGCGTATTCAAACATCTCGTGCTTATCTCTTAACTGCTATTTTTGTTCTTTGTATTGTGGAATATGTTGGAAATTTGCAGGCGGAGTTTATGGAACATGATGAGAAGCATCTTCCCATTGACATTCGTCTTCTTGGTGCTCTTGCAGAGAAGGTAAACTCTATGTTTCAGTATGAAGTTATAGCTCATGTGTGTTTGAAGAGGAACAAATAGACAATTTATTGTGAGAATTTATTCAGTGTCGTGCATTCGCCAAAGCTCTGCATTACAAAGAAATGGAATTTAGGGATGCGAGTACCAAGAAGATGGATACCAATCCTGTTGCTGTAGTGGAAGCACTTATTCATATAAACAATCAGTTGCACCAACATGAGGTTAACTTTTTTTTTTTTTTCTTCCATGCATATAATTTAAGCTAATATTTCATGTGGTTTGACTGCTTACTTTCAATGGATCGTGCTATCTTCAAATATTCATTGCCACTTCAGTGATCTGTGTTTGTGTTTTCTAGGCTGCTGTCGGAATATTGACATATGCTCAACAACATCTGGGGGTTCAGCTGAAAGAGTCCTGGTAACTTAGAATGTTCTGTTTTTTCTTTTTCTTTTTTCCTTTCATATCTTGATATTGAGTATTTTGTTGTTTGAATTATTTGGGGGTTAAGACAATTTTCCAGTTTGGTTATTAGAAGGAATACTAATGAACTCGTGCTTTTTGTTCAGTTTAATTAAATTAAAAGTTCAAAGCTAAAACTGACTCGGACAGCCAATTACAAAAATGAAAATGTTATTGTTTTAACTTTAATGGTTTTCAACTTTTTAATAATATAGTTTTGATTAAATAATGGTTTACGTTAGCTTTGAACATCTTTAAGTTTAATCCATTAAAACCCATTTATTTATTGATATTTGAATTAATCATTTATCTATTGTTAATTTCGATTGACTGTCAGTCAAAGTAGCTGAGTAAAATATTATTTTATTGAAGACAATAAATTTATATATTCACTATTAAGGGTGGGTGATTATGGAACTCAAAATTTTTAACGGGATTGAATTGAAGTTTTGGAGTAGCTTTAGGGTGCCTATGGTGATGATAATAGAGTCCTCCCATAATATAGGAAGTATGAATAATACTTTTGTCTCTCTCAAACATGGGATATTACCAACAACTCACTCCATGGTATAAATCCGCTTTCAGACAACCACTTTGGATTTCTCTGTCAAATGAAATAGTGTAGGTGGGATTTCCTCCATTTCCCTACTATTAGGAATTCATTTACTTGTATTCTCTTGTAATCCTTTAACAATGTAATTGAGCAATGTTAGCTTTAAATTTGGTGGATTTGAAACGAATAGTAATCACCTTATTTGCTATTTTAAGGTATGAGAAGCTGCAACGTTGGGAAGATGCTCTTAAGGCATATACTGCCAAGGCATCCCAAGCATCAAATCCACATCTTGTATTAGATGCCATGTTAGGTTTGTGACTTGTTGACAACTCATTCCTTACACTTATGTCTTGTTCTGTTTCCCTGTTATAAATGTATTTATCCTCTTTTAACTTGTATCATTGAGCAATAAGTTGATTACTTCTGCATATCGATTGCAAGAATGGTGGGGCAGTTTTGATATGAAAAAAAAGGAATTCTGTTACCTAATAATGATCATGTACATTGATTAACTAGTTATATGTGCTCTTTATACTGGAGGAGTAGAAGTCAAACTCGTACCTGTAATTTTGTAAAGAACATTCTACTAAACTAAAATTACAAAATTAAAATTTTACTTCATTAGTTTTAATGTCCAGCCTTAAAGATGGTAGAGTCAATGATTATTTCTTTGTCTGTATGCAGGTTTAATCTATTTATGACAAGATGTAATTAAACTAAAAATAAACCTCTTGACTAACTTATGGATTTGATGGATTTCAATGGCTCTTAGCCTGGTTTTTTAGTTGTTTTCATACACACACACACATATAAAGCCGAAATCAAAAGGAGCCTAACTAAACGAGAAAGGGCATAGTTGCAAAAGGTCGGTGAAGCACTTTAAACACCAAAACTCAAGCAGAAATATGGAACCTAATTAGAGATCACACATCCTCGTTAGATCGCTCAGCCTCTCAAGGTTTTACTGTTTCTCTCACCTCAAAAGCTCCACTAAATCAAGAAACCCCCGCAAGCACTAGAAGTGCATCCTTTTACTGAAGGTAAAAGGGCGGATGAAAGAGCTACTCAACCATAGAACGACCTGTTGGCCGGTCTAAATTGAAATCAAATGCCTTAAAGACTTAGCTTTGAACTGAAAAAGCATATTCACATCTTCTGAAAGGTGGTCAAGATCCTCAAACGCATCTTAAGAAGCATCAGATACGATGGTGCATCTAACTACTAAAAAACTAGGACATGGGCAAGGTGGTCAAGATCCTCAAACTAGAGTAATGACTAGAAATGAAAAACAGTTATCCATACATAAATCCAAAGCCTTCCTCTTAAAGCTCCACAACATCTTCACTTTATCATATGCATCAACATTAAAAATCCACAGCCTCGAAATCTGGTTCACCTAAAGACAAATTAGCTACTTCAAGCATGCTGACATTATCAAAAGAATCAGCATCTCCAGCTGACTTGTTCGCTGGGTTAGAACAATGTCGCACAATCACAAATAGTTGTGAGGGTGTGATTGTGACACTAGACAATGAAGTGAAGTATTCTTCTTGTTCTAATACACCACAACATAGAAAAAAAAGTATTCACTTGGTTGCAATCCATTATCTCCATAGGCCTCTCTCGTCTTTGAGAGTTGAAAATGACAATCCTCTCATGTTGAGCTGCCTTTTAAACTAAATTGATATTAGCAAGATCAGAAGAACATGAATGTAGTAGCCTCAGAATAGGCTGGGATGAATTTTTCCAAACATGGAGTCTGGACAAAAAGTGGGAACTACCTGGCCGTTGATTTTTATAGGAGCACCTCTTAATACTTGCAAAAGTTGAGAAGAAAAAAAAAACGCACATTAGTGGCAAAGCCTGTGAGAAATAAAATTTTATTGACTAGAATGAACCCTCCACCCTAGTCCTCTTTTTCTTAAAAAAAGTGAAAATAAAAAAATGATTAAAAACCCTTATATGATTCTTGATCAATGGCCATTCTTTTAATTCTCTCGTCTTTTCATTAAACAGATATGGAAAACAGTCGGACTACTTGTTGAATTGTATTTATCTTATACTTATGAAAACATTACGGCAACCATTTTTGGAGGTTAATTTTAAATATATTATGAATGTGTAACAGGACGGATGAGATGCCTTGCTGCATTGGCTCGATGGGAAGAGCTTAATAACCTATGCAAGGAGTATTGGACCCCTGCCGAGCCAGCTGCTCGGCTAGAAATGGCTCCAATGGTTAGTATTTGACGTTAACCTAAAAATTATTTTGTCGTTACAATTCTTACTTATTTTCTGAGGGTGCACCAGGCTGCGAGTGCTGCATGGAACATGGGAGAGTGGGACCAAATGGCAGAATATGTTTCTCGGTTAGATGATGGTGATGAAACCAAACTTCGTAGCTTGGGTAACACTGCTGCTAGTGGTGATGGAAGCAGTAGTGGAACTTTCTATAGGGCTGTCTTATTAGTTCGTAAAGGAAAGGTACTGTTAATAAGAACTCTATGTTTGATACTATTTTGTACTTGTTTTTCCTTCGCATCATTTTCCAAGGGGTTTTGACGCCAGTGTTTCTGTTCCAGTATGATGAAGCACGTGAGTATGTTGACAGAGCTAGAAAATGTTTAGCAACAGAACTTGCTGCTTTGGTTAGTAATCCCTTCCACCCCCCCACCCTCACACACACCTGACACACACCAACTAAAAAATTTATATCCTATTTTGTACTTTATTGTTTACTATATTGAGTCAAACTTTAATTGATATGCAAATTACAAATTCTAGGGACGCAAGATTTTTTTCCCAAAATAATATAAAGAAGGTTCAGGTGTATGATTGGTTGTAGTAGTAATAATGCACGGGGTAGTTATGAAATGAATTATGGTGAAAATTTGTGTGATACTCTATATGTGCGTTCTTTTGGTGTTAATGATTGTTGTTGCATTCTGCTTCTCATGATTTCATATATTGTTGGTTTTATGACCTATGTACGATTGACATAACATGTTCGAATGGGTTTAGAGTTCAAAATTCAAGTATGATTCTTTAATGATAGGCCAATGTTAAACCTTCAAACTCTTCCACTTCATAAACACGCTAGTCTGTCAAATAAGCTTTGAGTAATATTGCAACTGAAAAGTTACTTAAATTTCTGAGAACTCAAAGTCCAAGATTAGGCTCCCTGATCTTGTGGACACCAAATATACAGATTCTCCTAACAGGTGTGGTTTCAGATTCACGTACTTGTTATTTTGGAGTTCTTCGATATTGGGGGAGTTTATCTTGCGCTTTCTACCAATATATTTCTTAAACAATACTTTCTACTGAGACATTTCTTGAGCATCGCTACCAAAATTTTCTTCAGATTCAAGGTTTTAATATTGTCTCCGTGATAGGTGATATCGATGGAGCTTTTCCTCATGTCTAAAATTGTAAAAGCTAAGAAATACGAACACTTTAGTTTAGCTAGCTTGTCTATGTCGGACACTCTGACTATGGTTGGACACTTGTTAGCATGATAAATGTGTTAGATACTAGTTGTACTAAGTCAATAGGTCCAACATTCGTTACACATCTATTTAACTCTTGTTATTTGCTTCTAGAGGGATTAGGCAAGGAGATCCACTTCCTTCTTTCCTTTCCTATTTCTCTTGGTAAGCAAAGCCCTTAATGCTCTAGTGGTGAATAATTATTCTAAAGGACTCTTTGAGGGCTTCAAAGTTGGATCCACCAATGTTCGTGTTCCCATTCTTCAATTTGCAAATGATACGCTAGTTTTTTGGAAGTATGATGATTTGATGCTTGAAGTTTTCTAAGAACAGAATGAACGATTCTCAGGTCTCAACTTATCTTAATTCCGCATTAACGCAGGATAAGAAAGGATGGCATTAGCTTTTACAATGTGTTTAGTTGTCTGTTTCTGTTAGTTTCCAGGTGTACAGGCTGGTTTTTAAACTTTAGTTTGGGGAGAGGGATTTATTCATTTTCTTTTTTATCATGTTGTTAATGACGGGGCCTACCAGGTCTTTGGACTTGTCTGTTAAGAACTGCACAATATCATCCTAAGGAGCATGCTATGATTCATATTACATGGAATAAGGTTCAGGGAACTCAACATTTCTATTTAGATGAGATCGACTTCTACTAATCCACATAAGCATATGATATGGTCCAAGTTATATTATGTTCTTATTTGCATAATTTGATTGCACTTTATTTTGGGGTACTTTAACTAGACATCTGTATTCTAGGTACTGGAGAGTTATGAGCGTGCTTATAGCAATATGGTCAGAGTTCAGCAACTTTCAGAACTAGAGGAGGTGGATTTATGAATAACAAATACCATTTTATTCCTACATCATATTTTTCTTCTTTATTTAAGGCAACGGTTATTTTATGATTGGTGTTCAATTAGGTTATTGATTACTGCACCCTTCCTGTTGGGAATTCCGTTGCTGAAGGACGACGAGCTCTTATTCGAAATATGTGGACAGAACGCATACAAGGAGCAAAACGGAATGTTGAGGTACTGATGCATTTTCCTATTTTTTATTTTTTATATTTGCTCTGAGGTATGGGCTAGATATAATTTTTTGACATCCCACCTTTGATACGATGCAGACCCAACAGTCAATGGTTTTAGCTTACCATCTTACTTGGACTAAATTATCTTTCTATTCAAACATTCAAATTTAGCATTTTTCGAGAATTAGTCTCTTTTCATTTCTTCAATGAAAATTTCCGTTCCTTTTTTTTTCAGAAAAAAAAAAAAACTTGCTACGAATAAGAACACACAAAAATAAACTTAGTGAGGTTTTGGTTGAGGTTGCTGGGTTTGTAACTCTTTCAACACAACCAGTTAATAAAGATGATATCTCGTTCATAACCAAGCTCCAGCCATGAACGTTTTTTAGCAACAATGCTTGGTGGATAGAATGATCTTTTTCTGTATTCTAGTTTCAAATTGACGTTATCCCCAACCACCACCCCGATTTTGGAGGTTATTTTGTAGTATGTGATTGTTATTTTGTAATTTTCTTTCTTGATCTATTGTTATTTTAGTTTGATTGGTTAGCTTGAATCCTCTTTAAATAGGCGGTTATTCTCTTGTATTGTTTTTCTTGAAAACAGAAAATAATTTCATGATAATGAAATGAAAGAAGGGAGTTAGTGTCCCAACCACCTTAAGGTATATTACAAGAATGGTCTCCGACTTAAAGTTCAAGAAGAAAGACTATGATCTCTAAAAGAATGTTGGTGTTTACACCAATATAGAATACTAAAATAAGGGTAAAATAAACTTTTAGTCCTTGAAGTTTGGGTTTGGTGTCTATATGGTCCTTGAAATTTCAAAAACGACATTGTTAGTCTCAGAAGTTGGAGAAATAATTCAGAAATGGTCTAACAGAAAGCTGATGCATCCGGAAAATTGTTTACTGTGTTTCGCTGATTTGCCAAAAAGAATATTAAATTAATGATTTTATTCATTTATTTATTTTTGTGATTAGACTTCCTTCCTCTCTCTCTCTGCCTTCCACTATTCTTTTTACAGGATTAATTATGTTTGTACTCATTAGTCAGAGCACTATTCTCTTAGCACATTTTTAAAATAATTTGAATTTTGTGTTCTTTATTCAAATACCTCCACATTTCTTGATTATTTAAGTTAATTTTTAAAGTCTAGTATTTTTTTTCTCTTATAGATAATATTAAATATTTCTAAATGCACCTTAGTTCACTTAAGTGAAGCCTTCTTATCGCCTTTTGCTTTGAGGCAATTAAGAGGATTGTCGTCTTGGAGGCCATCTCGGGCTTTGGAAACACAGATATCAACCACCTTTAGATATGAAGACATTTCCAGCTATGTAGCTTGTGCTGGATTTTTTCGACAATAGGCTGCCAAATGGGTGGACTCTTCAGATTGCAACCGTAAGCATGGTCAAGAACCTTGGTTGATTCTGATGCCTTCTCAAAGGTTTTGATGAGATTAAACATTTTCTAATGTAGTGTTAATACTAGAAAATAAGTGTGTCATCCACAAATCACAAACAATTAGTTGGAGGAAAGATGTGTCACTGGTGGCTGTCTTGAGTTTACCCATATTTGTAATTTGTTATATTATATACTAAATCATCAATAGGTTACTATAAATTTAATTATTCCTAACACTCTGCTCGTGGGCTTGAAAGTTTGTAAATGCCCAACAAGTGTAAATCAATAGTGATTGGAGAGGAAATGACATTAGTAGAGTTCGAACACAAGACCCTTTGATAACATGCTAAATCGTCAATCAACCTTCTCCATATTGGTTTGAGAATCAGTTCTTTCATGCGAGTATAAGCATTCATTTGAGTAGTTTTGGAGATTTCCCCCCATGATGTTTGCTTACATCAAATTGGTATAAGAGAATCTCGTGAGAGGGCTTGATGGTCGGGCAAAGGGTTCCCACCTCCTGAAGTGATGTAGTTCAATCCGTTAGAGATTTTAGAGTGGAACTCCACCATAATTCATTGACAATCTTTTTCACCAAGAACACTTGCCATATGCTTACTGTTAGTTGATCAAAATTCAATGTACGGAAGGTACAATGGCCAAATAGTTGGATTAACTAATCTTGAATCTTTCTAATTGCACGGTCAAAGAGGGCAAATAGAAGGTAATGACCATAATCTTCATTAAAATGACAAGAACAACCAACATTACCAGCAAGAATGGTCAAGAGAGCACACCTTTAAGAAATCGTTCAGAACCTTTTTCATCATGATAAACTCCAAGAATGCTAAAATGAAAGGACTTTGGTCAAAGATTCCAATTGTGCCAGCAAAGAAGAGGTGTTTTTTCATGGGTTTTTGAATACCTTCGTTATGTTCATGATCATACAATTTTGAAGAATGTAGGGAACAATCTTTCCATGGATTTGAGGAATATTTCAATGTCAGAGGTTGAATTCTTGTTTTGAATGGAAAGACTTTTTGCTGAAAATGAAGTATCAACCAAAACAAGGAGATTTTCAGCTTAGATATTATGTCATTTTAAGCATCTGAGCGTCAAAGGACCAATTTTCCAGTTTTATAATTATTTGGAAGTTTGATAAATGTTGTATTGGAGTTTTGATGTGCTTAAAACAGTATACTCCACTGGAGTGTTTTCTATCATTGGAAGAAGTAGTTTAAAGTAAGGTTTCTAACTTCATATCTTGTAAACTAGTAGGCGTGTTATTCTTTCTAAGGAGGGCAGGAATGGATCCTCTATAAAAAGGAGGATCTATTGTGCGAGGATTGTTCCTTTTTGTTATTTTAGTTTGATTAGTTAACTTGAATGCTCAGATTCATTCTTTGTACTGAGAGACTTTTGAAATCATATTAAACATTCTTTTGAGGATTCTAGTAAATTTTCTCCATTGATGTTTGGTTGCATCAGAAAAAATGAGTTTTAAGTCACAGTGACTACCTACCTAAGATTTAGCATCCAACGAGTTACCTTAGCAACTAAATCTAAAAGTAATACATGAAAATATTCAAGGTGTGCAAGCTAGCGTGAACAACCATAGATACTTTTTAAAAAATTGAAGTTATGCCCAACTAGACTCTTTTGACTTGTTAAGAGATGAGAGAAGTTTTATATAGTTCAGTTGATTTGAAAAAATTTCCATGAATTTCCCAAAAGGGACAGTCTTATTTTAATCAAAGAGTGCATCAGTCTTAGTGAGAAAAATGTGCACTCTGCCAATGGTAATTGGAAGGAGCTTTATGATCTTGTAGTTTGATAAAACCGTACGATAACTATAATCAATCAAGATGTACATCTCACGTGGCTCATGATTTTTAGACTTGAATCAATTGCTCTACGCATCAAACAATCAAGTCTTGAATTTGATAGTACTCAAGTTAATTGCTGGTAAGCTGTGTTTCTGAATGCTAACCAGGACAACATTTGTGGCATATTAATGATAATTACTAAGCCTTGATATAACTTTAATTAATTCCTTGAATTTCTTCATGAGATGGCTAGCTAAATTTCTGGGTGAAACGCTGAATTGCTATTATATGATATTAATGTATTCATAACAATGTAATGCGGAGCATATATACCATGTTAATCAATTTCCAAAAGTAGACGGTATGAATTACCTATTTGGCTTAGAGAACCATCAAATGTTGTTTATAATTATTAATCTGTTCATGTTTCCTCGAGTAACTGCAAAAATTCCAAGTAAAAATGCCTAATTTCTACGTTTTTTATGGACCTTAGAGGTGTTGTATGATGGAATTGTATTCCACGTTAAAAAGTTCTCAAGAATATAGAGAATTCATGACACGTTTACCGAAAGTCTTTTCTTCAATAAAAATAAATTTTGCATGTTCTTGTTAAACTAGACCCCAAAAGATGACAGGTCAGAGTAAATTTAATGGTTTTCTTCTTTTTCAACTGACTCCATCACTTATGGGTTAGTAAATAAGTATGGGACCCTATAAGTGAACTATTAAAACAGGAATATTGTTGCAAAGGTTTGAACTTTGAATCATTTGCTCTCATAATATCAGGTTATCACTAGATCCAAAGGTTAAGTGAAAAGTTTAATTTTTCTTTATATATTCTCTCGACTATTATTTATAAATATTGATTTTATCGCATTATTATATCTATCTAAAATTAGCTGGCTTACCGTACCAATCAATTTGGTAGGTCTGGCAAGCAGTATTGGCTATTAGAGCCCTTGTGCTGCCTCCAACAGAAGATATTGAGACATGGCTAAAGTTTGCTTCTCTTTGTCGGAAAAGTGGGAGAGTCAGCCAGGCTAGATCTACTCTTGTTAAGCTCTTACAGGTCAGTGTTCTATATTTATTTTATATGTATAAGAACTTTTAGTTGTTGCTGCTTCTAGTTCTACAATTTTCTTCTCACAACATTACTCTTGGTTTTGTACAGTACGATCCTGAAACATCTGAAAATGGATGGTATTCTGGGCCACCTCAAGTAATGTTTGCATACTTGAAATACCAATGGTCACTTGGGGAGGATATTAAACGCAAGGAAGCATTTGCTAGGTTACAAGTAAGATCTTCTCCACCAGTAAAATAGCGTCTAACTGTATTCCCTACGATTTACTTCAATACTTGTCCTACATAGTTGAATTGCAACTCTCTCCTCTAGGTTTTGTCTAGGGAGCTATCATCTTCACCTATTATCCAACCTGTCAAGCCAAGTAGCTTATCAAGTGGTAGAAGTTCAACTGCACCACTGCTTGCTCGTGTATGCCTTGAACTTGGAACCTGGCAATGGGCCCTATCTCCTGGATTAGATGATGATTCTATACAAGGTAGTATTGCCTTCATCAATTTAATCTTTGGTTTTTAGCCATTGCTTATTTCTCTTGCTGATGGTTTTTGTAGAAATTCTGACCGCGTTTCAGAATGCCACCCAGTGTGCGAATACTTGGGCAAAGGCATGGCATATGTGGGCGTTGTTTAATACAGCCGTGATGTCTCATTATACAATGAGAGGATTTCCTGATGTTGCGGCACAGTTCGTTGTTGCTGCAGTTACAGGATATTTTCACTCTATAGCATGTGCTGCAAATTCTAAAGGTGTTGATGACAGTTTACAGGTATAGAATTCCATATGCAGGTTTTAAATAAATTTCTAGGCCTTCTAATGAGGTCTCATTTAGATGATGTCTTTTTCACATTTAGGAACTAGACATAGTTATATGCAGGTAAATGTAAACACTTTGGTTAGGTCAGCCATATCTAGTTTCTTTATTCACTACTGCATTTTGCTATCAAATTATTGCCTTATGAATTTTCTGAGTTTCAATCCATAAGAACTGACTGATTTTCAATTGACATTATAATAATGGCTTATTATGTTGAGAAAAATATGGAGAGTGCACATTTTAACGTAGTTTATGTTGAAGTATAAGAATCTGTTGAATTATTTAAATATCTTGAATCACAAAGGTCTTTGTTCGAGCTTTATTTTATCTTATGCTTTGTTCAAAGAAATCATTTATCTGTCATGCTTTTCGCATTTTCTTGATCAAGCTCCTTTTACTGGTTTATATAATTTCAAATTTGGTCTCTCTATCTTCTTCAGGATATCCTCCGTCTTCTCACTTTATGGTTCAACCATGGAGCTACTGCAGATGTCCAAATGGCACTACAAAAAGGGTTTGCTCATGTAAATATCAACACATGGCTGGTAGTCTTACCTCAGATAATTGCAAGGATACATTCAAATAACCATGCAGTAAGAGAACTCATACAGTCACTATTGGTTCGAATTGGGCAAAGTCATCCTCAGGTTTGTTTCATATATCATCCTTTTGGCATTATTTTAGTATCAAGTATTTACATGGTGATTTTCTTCTGTACATCTGATTTTCCTTCTTCTCTTGATATAAATTTGTATTTATGAGTTTAAGCTGTTTGCTCCCCAAAAGTGTGGCCATGCAGAGGTGTCCTTAGTGAAATGTGCCTTATTTTTACCTTCTAGGATGAAATTAAGAANACCCCCCCCCAATTTCATATAGAGGCTATAATTTTATAAGCATTTGGTTAGTGATGTAAGAACATATATTTGAAAACAAGGGATTTAATGGAAAACAAAGTTGTATTTCGTAGTTCCACTGTTTTTTAATATGTTTCAAAGAAGGTTCTGAAACTGAATCCCAATTTAAACAAATTTTTAAAATGTGTTTGACTATACATGTATCGACCATAAACATAGACATAATCCAAATTGCACACCAAACCGACCCTTCTGAATTTTTCATCGCCTCATTATTTGCAATTCATTGTGTATGTATTTTGTCTACTTTTTTTTTTTTTTTGGGGGGGGGGGATGCAACACACAAAAAATAGTTGGACTGTTGTCTTTTAGTATGCTTCATACTTGCATATAATTTTGGAAACTTCCAACACCTGTTAAACCATTTGATTGAACATATATTTTAATATAAAATGAGGGCTTCTAGTCCACTTTGACTTTGATTGCTATTCATGGTGAAAAATTCCTCCTGAAATAGCTTACTGGCAGAATTGTTATCTGAGAATATTTGGTATTTAATTTCGTTATATTAGGTTTGTTTTTTATGTTGCAATTGTGAAATTCATTATTATCAGAAACGAGTGTTGTGAACTTTAATTTGCCCTCAATGCATGTATAATTTTCACTATCTAGTTCATCTGTGTATGTAAATAGTATCGAAATTTTGAAGTTGGCACTAAAGTGTTTTTTTTTTTTAACAGGCCCTCATGTACCCTCTCCTTGTAGCATGTAAATCAATTAGCAATTTACGGCGAGCTGCAGCTCAAGAAGTTGTTGACAAAGTTCGACAACATAGTGGTGTTCTTGTTGATCAGGTTCTTTTCGTGTAAAATAATTTAACTAATTTGTAATGTAGGCCCTTATTTAATCGTTAAGCTATACATATTTTTACCTATAGGCTCAACTTGTTTCTAAAGAATTGATTCGAGTTGCCATACTTTGGCATGAAACATGGCATGAGGCTCTAGAGGAAGCCAGTCGTTTGTACTTTGGTGAACATAATATTGAGGGGATGCTCAAGGTTTTGGAGCCCTTGCATGAAATGCTTGAAGACGGGGCTATGAAGAATAACACAACGATAAAGGAAAGGGCATTCATTGAGGTTGTATATTTAGTTTTTCTTCTCTATTTTTAGTGTTACAAAACTTATCAATTCAATGTTTGGTTGTGGTGTCGCTACTATTTTTTTTCTCTGTTCATTGCGTAAAACTTTTAATGCTTTTAGTTTAAGAGATGTTGACACGTATTACCACTTAATTGTTTATCCCATGTGTTGTAAATAAATTTAGCCATCTGATAGTAAAAGTTTCCCAACTATTGGTTATCGTTGATAAGGTTTTAGATTTTCATATTTCTTGTAGTCTAAATCATTATGTACTTTTTCTCAGGCATATCGCCGCGAGTTGCTTGAAGCCTATGAATGTTGCATGAAATATAAGAAAACCGGGAAAGATGCCGAACTTACTCAGGTCTGTTATCTGCTCCCCATTCTCTCCATTAAAGATATTTATTTGCTACTTTTCTTTGTCCAGATTCCCTTTTTTCTAATGCATGTTACTGTAAATGTATGTTTGGTGCACAAGACTGTCGATTTTATCTCTATTATTTATAACTTTGAGAAAAGTAGATATTCCCACGATCATATTGTTGTGTTCAACAACCTCCTACATACTCCCCATTTTCTTCAAGAGTCTCTCCGTGAACTGACTTACATTTCACGTGACCAGGTTTCCCTCCTTCCTGCTTTCTGAACTCGTTGTTTCCTTGACAATAAGCATTTCAACTTTTTAAAACAAGTTCAATTTTCTTAGTATTAATCTCATGTCCACATTAGTGATATTTTGTTACTATTTTGTTATATTTCATAGACTTTTTTAATAGTATAATTGAAATATCCATTCACTTGATGTTAAATTCATGGACATGTGGTAATGCTTATGGAAATATTGTCATGCTATGAAAATTTAATACCTAACCACAACTTTGATGTTAAATTCATGGACATGTGGTAATGCTTATGGAAATATTGTCATGCTATGAAAATTTAATACCTAACCACAACTAAATTGTTTAACTGCCATAATGATTAAGTGGTCTACCATACTTTGCCAGAATACTCTTCTATATTTTAATTTAGACCTAAAATTATGAACGACAATATTATCAGAAATTCTCTTGGATCATATTGAAGTTTCATATATTTTAAATTAGATCATTACATGTATCACTCTTGAAAGTCTGTCACCAAATACAAATAAGTCGCAAGTCTTGTGCACATCATAGGTTACTTCTTTTCAGATTATTTGTCTTATAATTTGTTACATTAATCAAATATAAGTACCAAAATTAATAATTTCTAAGCTATTTTCAAATTATCAAATTAAGAAAGGCAAAAGTGTATCTAAAAGTTATTTTCAACATTTTCTGTAGTTAACGATATATTGTGTCTAACCTAATCTCACTTCATCTCTTTCCCTTGGGGCTTTAACGAGCTTTGTGCATCATTATACCTGGTACCTTGTAATGGATACAATTCATGAGCTGTGTTATTTTCTAATAAATAATTGTAATAGATACAGTTTAGTGGGTTTTAGTTTCTGTCTACCTGCGTGGCTTTGCTTTTGCTTCTTGCTTGTAGTGGACCTAACAGCGTCAACATTATGTGGTCAGGCTTGGGATCTGTATTACCATGTATTTAGAAGAATAGATAAGCAACTTCAGAGCCTTACAACTCTGGACCTTCAGGTTAGTTTACCTTTTTAAACCAAAGTTTTTTTTTACACTTATATCTTAGTATGTAAGTGACATTGATCTTGTCACTACGTTGTATTGTAGTCTGTTTCACCAGAGTTACTAGAATGTCGTAATCTGGAGCTTGCAGTTCCGGGTACTTATCGTGCAGGTACGTTAACATATGGGTTTTTAGCATATGATTGTTGGAGGATATATTGACATAGCACAATTATTTCTCACACATCTTATTTTGATATTCTAGAGTCACCTGTCGTGACAATTGCATCATTTGCAACCCAGCTTGTTGTGATAACATCAAAACAGCGGCCCCGAAAGTTAACGATTCATGGAAGTGATGGTGAGGATTATGCATTCTTACTGAAGGGGCACGAAGACTTGCGGCAAGATGAGCGTGTCATGCAGGTATTGTGCCCTAAAATGTCGGCACAATTGCATAGTTTCCAAGATTTAAGCTTTTACTTTTTGCATTGGAAGTTCACTTATTTTGGCTACCCTTTACTAAACCCTGGCTTTGTCCAGCTTTTTGGTTTGGTTAATACTTTGCTGGACAATTCAAGAAAAACTGCTGAAAAAGATCTTTCCATTCAACGGTATGACGTCATTCCACTATCGCCAAATAGTGGATTGATTGGTTGGGTCCCACATTGTGACACCCTGCATCAACTTATCCGTGAGTATAGAGATGCTAGGAAGGTCAGTTGACGTTTACTGGAAGCATCCTAAAATTGGGAATTCATTTCTTTTAGCATGAGGCTGTAGTGTCTATTTTTATTCATCGCTTGGATTATTAAAATATTGCTTTGTGGTTTCAGATAACCTTGAACCAAGAGCACAAATACATGCTTAGTTTTGCCCCCGATTATGATCATTTACCGCTCATAGCTAAAGTGGAAGTGTTTGAGTATGCATTACACAATACCGAAGGAAATGACCTTTCAAAGGTACTCCTCCATGTTTTGTTACTGTTTTATAACTTGCTTGAATTTTCTTTGAAGATATGATCTCAGCGTAGCTTTTGTAGGTTCTATGGTTGAAAAGTCGCACATCTGAGGTATGGTTAGAGAGGAGGACCAATTATACCCGAAGTTTGGCAGTCATGAGTATGGTATGTTAATTGATGCTTATTTATTTATTTGTTCATTTACTTTTCATGGTTCTTTCTAGCCAAAGACAGCTGCTTAAGTTTAACGACCTTTGTCTATGAGTTCGTGCCATTCAGTACTCTTAGTCAAGGTTAATTGATATTTACTTCCTTCCAGCTTAAAGAACTCTTGTTCTATGGTTTTGGGGGAAAGTAGATATTTACGTCCTTTTTGTTACTTCCCTAGAGATGACTCCATTTTGTTATACATTTCATGTCATCGTTGGAATTGTCTCTTACAAGGAAAAAAAAAAGGGAATAAAATAAAACAATAAATAAATATAAACAATTACAATTAAAAAATTTAAAAGAAGAAAGTGGTGGCCACTGATTCAATTGCTAGCGACATCCGACTTGCTTACTTAACCTTTGGCTTGTTTGCTATACCCATTTATCTCTATTTATTGCTTTTTTTTTTTTATTTATTTTGTTCTTTGATCTCAGGATTATAATTTTTTTTCAGGTTGGTTACCTTCTTGGTTTGGGTGATCGACACCCAAGTAACCTTATGCTGCACCGTTATACGTATGTTTTTTTAATACTAGTATGCTAATTGATTTGTTGCTTAGATATATTCTCATTTTCCTTGGCTTTTGAGGCTTTTGCAGTGGTAAGATCTTGCACATTGATTTTGGCGATTGTTTTGAAGCTTCAATGAACAGAGAAAAGTTTCCTGAGAAGGTCTTTTCTCAACTTCTAGTTTCTCATGTTTAGTTTTTACTTCCAAGATTTCCCATTTTTAATCTCTTGTTTGTCATGATAAAGGTACCCTTCCGATTGACTAGAATGCTTGTCAAAGCTATGGAGGTTAGTGGTATAGAGGGAAACTTCCGTTCCACTTGTGAAAATGTGATGCAGGTTCTTCGATCAAACAAGGATAGTGTTATGGCTATGATGGAGGTATTGTCATGACAACTGACTTTTATTATTAGGCGTACTTTATAACTAATGAGGTATAGTTATGAAAAACAGACTATTGTCATGCTTCTCTGTATAGGCCGCATCAAAAGTTTTTCCTTACTCCAATTCTTGAATGAAATAGATCTACGTAATTTTTTTCCATTTCACTTCTTTGATTGAGCGCATATACTGTAATTTACTGTTCTCTCTCTCTCTCTCTCTGTTTCAATACGTTATAGAAGTAGTGGTAACTAGCCCTTTTAACTTTTATTGTTCTCAGGCTTTTGTTCACGACCCTCTCATAAATTGGCGTCTTTTCAACTTCAATGAAGTCCCTCAAATGTCGATGTTTTCGAGCACTCATGCTCCTCCGGTTGTGAATGCTGAAGATTCTGCTCAAAGTCGTGAACTTCTTCAACCTCAACGAGGCGCTCGTGAAAGAGAGCTTCTTCAGGTAAAAACTTGAAACATCAACATTCTTAAGTTTTCTTAGGATGATGCTAATCCTTCACATTGTGTAGGCTGTTAATCAACTTGGTGATGCCAACGAGGTCTTGAATGAGCGCGCTGTTGTTGTGATGGCTCGTATGAGCAATAAACTAACTGGACGGGATTTCCCCACTTGTTCGTCTATGTCGACTGCTTCTGTTCAGCTTGCAGTAGACCACAGCACCTTAATAGCTGGGGATTCCCGTGAAGTTGATCATGGTCTCTCTGTTAAGGTTCAAGTTGAGAAGTTGATTGGCCAAGCTACATCGCACGAAAACTTATGTCAAAACTACGTCGGGTACGTCAAAGTTCATTCCTCTTTTTCTTGCCTCTCTTCATCCTCCTATTATATATATCCCTCTACAGCATCAGTATCAGTGAAAAACCAATGTACTAACATCTTTTATATAACGTCGCCATCCTGCAACGGTTGGAGTGTATGTATGTTTAAATCATATTATTGTCATAACTATCTATCTAGTGTATTAACATCCAACTGCAACTGCTGTTCTTCGTGCAGGTGGTGCCCCTTTTGGTAAAAATCCGGAAGCAACACTTCATTTGTATATCAGTTCCTGTACATATCATTTCTTTATGTAAATTATGTAAGCATGTTCTTGTAAACCATGTACACAACAACACCTTACGTAAAATATATAATCTTAATAATTCTGGGTTTCATTTATCCTTAATTTGTGGATCTTGAAATACAGGACTACTTTGTTGATGTTTTTGGAGCACAAGAAACGTTCAAATCTTTTTTAAAAAAAATAAAGTCCTTCAAGATTTTGGAATACAAGAGGATTTATTTACAGGACTTGATACTTTCTTTACCTGCCAAAAACAAATGAATAGAAGATAATACCTCTAGGCTCTAGTGATGTGTTTATATTGAAATGTTCTTCATGAAAGGCAAATGCCTTCCCTTCAGCTTGAAGATTCAATTCATGTGGTAATTGAGAACTTCATATTCCACCTCTTACAAAGCCTTCCCTTCAGCTATCTTTCTTTACTCTTAAGAACTAAATCCAATGTATGAAATGTTGTGGCTTATTGAACCTCGACTTTAGGGGTGTTTAAAAAGTCTGATGACCTCAAAAATGAAATATTTGAATGGATGAAATAAATGAAAATTCAAGATTTGGTTGGTTTATAAATTCNTTTTTTTTTTTTTTTTTTTTTTTTTTTTTTTTTTTTTTTTTTTTTTAAATGGCTTATGATACAATTATTAATACATATTTTAATTTAATTTAGTTTCCTAATTATTTTTGATAAATTAATGTCCTTACCTCCGAAGGTAATTTATTTAATATATATTAAAATTAAATTACAAATTTTAATCAAAATCTTTGAAAATAAATAAATAAATATTTTAACCCTAACAAGATATAAATTTGAATAAATGATTCTAACCACCAACCATCTAAAATTAAATTTTATGGTCGGATTGGATTGAGTTTATTATTTAATAAAAATTGTTTGGATTAAAAAAAAAATTCTTTTCTATTCTATTAGTATTAGTTAGTGATCTCGGTTAGTGAGTCATTTCTTCTGTGATGAACTGTTGGCACCTGTCCTCCATTTTGTCTCTGTGGATCGAGGAGAAAGAGGGCTTTGTTGGCACAGCTTAGGAAGAGGATTGTAACATGAGAGAAGCAAGAAGGACAACCTCTTTCAAATATACATGGATCTGAAAAATAGTCAACTCGATTCAACTCAACTTACAAATACCCTTTATCGACTTCCTCCTCTTTCCGTATTATGTACATACTCCTTCGTGCAAAAGTTCTTTCAGCAAATTTCTCAACCTACAATATGATACTACTATTCCACATTAGTGTATATCATAATTGAATACTAGAATGCAAAACCTAATATGTGTACTTTTGTTTCTCGTATGTCATAACAAAATTTGATGGGTTCAATAGGTATCTTTTTTTCATCTCATCATTTATAATGCCTAAAAAAAGTGTTTGATAATAGAATATCTTAAATTTTAGATTTATTTAACAATATAGTCAATCTTAATAACAATCCTCAACCAACTATATAATAAAATAAAATAAAATATAATTTGAATTGATGACGTGTCGAGAGTTCAGTACTCCTCCTGATCGTCATCATCACCACCTTCATCAGACTCAGCACCCACTTCCTCATAATCCTTCTCAAGGGCCGCAAGATCCTCACGAGCTTCAGAGAACTCTCCCTCCTCCATGCCCTCCCCCACGTACCAATGCACGAACGCCCTCTTCGCATACATCAGATCAAACTTGTGGTCTATGCGACAGAACACCTCTGCCACGCTGGTGGAGTTCGATATCATACAGATTGCCCTCTGCACTCTGGCCAGGTCGCCACCCGGAACCACCGTCGGCGCCTGGTAGTTGATCCCGCACTTGAAACCAGTGGGGCACCAGTCCACGAACTGGATCGTGCGCTTCGTTTTTATGGTGGCAACGGCGGCGTTGGCGTCCTTTGGCACAACATCTCCTCTGTACATCAGACAGCAAGCCATGTACTTCCCATTGCGGGGATCGCACTTGGCCATCATGGAAGATGGCTCGAAGGCGCTGCTGGTGATCTCCGCTACAGAGAGTTGTTCGTGGTATGCCTTCTCTGCGGAGATCACTGGAGCATAGGAGGAAAGCATGAAGTGGATTCTTGGGTATGGGACCAAATTCGTTTGGAACTCGGTTACATCCACATTCAAAGCTCCATCGAACCGTAGAGATGCTGTCAGGGATGAAATCACCTGAACATCACACCAAAGGAACAGTAAATCTTTACGAAAAAATAATGTTAGGAACTACGAATTTGCATGATATGATATAATACATAATACAAAGCATAACATCTCGTGGCTTTGTTTTATGCTTTCCTAAAATTCCTCGTACCATTAGAGATAATAATCTATGATTATAAATCAATGATTATTCCCTATTATAAATCAATGATTATTCCCTAAATGCCTGACTCTCCACAAGAATATGATATTGTCCACTTTAAACATAAGGAGTTTACTTTAGACTTTCTCAAAAGGCCTCATGCCATAGTTTATTAATCCATGATGATTTCTTAATTCCTAAATTAAGAAAGTGGGACTTCCCACATTTCTTACCTGCCCATTTCCTAAATCAAACACAGTTAAGATAGATGTACCTGAGAGATGAGGCGGTTGAGGTTTGTGTAGGTGGGTCGCTCAATTGCAAGGGAACGTCTACAAATGTCATAAATGGCTTCGTTGTCAAGGAGCACAGAAACATCTGTATGTTCAAGGAGAGAGTGGGTTGAGAGAACACTGTTGTAGGGTTCAACAACAGAGGTGGAAACTTGTGGAGAGGGATAAACTGTGAAACCAAGCTTTGATTTCTTGCCATAGTCAACAGACAAACGCTCCAACAGGAGAGAGCCAAGACCAGACCCAGTACCCCCACCGACAGCGTTAAAAACAAGGAAGCCTTGGAGTCCAGTGCAATTGTCAGCGAGCTTTCTAATGCGATCCAAACAGAGATCAGCGATCTCCTTGCCAACTGAAACAGAACTTTTCCAATTACCATAACACAGTCATGAAAAAACTGTGGTGTATGTTCAATATTGATTGAGTAACTTTATACGGATGTGCCAATTGAGATGCTTACTGGTGTAGTGGCCGCGAGCAAAGTTGTTGGCAGCATCTTCCTTACCGCTGATTAGCTGTTCAGGATGGAACAACTGGCGATACATTCCAGTCCTCACCTCATCGATGACAGTAGGCTCGAGATCAACGAAAAGAGCTCGAGGAACATGCTTGCCTGCACCTGTTTCACTGAAGAAGGTGTTGAAGGCATCATCGCCTCCGCCTACAGTCGTGTCACCCGGCATTTGGCCATCAGGCTGAAAAACAGGCCACAAAATTTAGCCTACTTGAAATTCAAATTTTAAATTCATTACGATGCTTATGGAAAAAGAAAAGAAAGCGTTCGCCCTCGCATAGAATTCTGAAACTATATATTCATTTCTGTTCATTTATAACAACGTAAAACTTCTAAACGTAGAAAATGTAATGAGAAACAATGAGCTATTTTCACAAATGTAGATCATATCACGGAAAAATTGAAAGAGAAAACAGAAACATTAGGAGGGAAAACTATCTACTTCTATAGAAAAAAAAAAAAAATTAACAAGATCCTATCCGATGTCCAAACTTAAAGATCCATACAGGAACTCAAAACAGATACATACATCAGAATAACCAGCAAATTAGCGCAGGATCAAAGTTTTACCAAACAAAAATTACGAAATACAGAAGTACCGTTACGAATTCATTCAAAATCGATCAAGCAGACATGCAGTAAGAAAAGATACAGAAAGCAAAAAGAAACCAGATTAAAAAGAAAGCGAATACAAATACATCATAACCGCAAGTGAAACAAAAAAAAAAACGAAGAAGTTACAAGGAGATATACCTGAATTCCATGTTCAAGGCAGTAGAGTTCCCAGCACGCATTGCCGACCTGAATCCCAGCCTGACCGATGTGAATCGAAATGCACTCCCTCATTTTCCTCCAGCCAAAAGAACAAAGCAAGCTAAAGCAATAATCGACGAAGAACAGAAAATCGGATCAAACGAAGGTCGAAAATGGAGACGAAGGCGTTTATGAAGACGCCTTCTTCGGTTAATGTATGTTTCAATGGAAAATGAAGAAAACAAAACGAAGATCCGTTTTATAGTTGGAAAAATAGGAGGGAGAAATTTGGATAAGCGGAGGTTAACCATGGTTAGTTAAGGTAATTAATTTTAATTGGCTGGAAATTAACCATGGTTAACTTTTTAAGTTTGTGATTTTGAAGTTGTAACCGTTTTTTCTTTTTATTATTATTTATTTATTTATTTATTGTTATTAATATTATTATTGTCGGTCCCGCTAACTATGATTTTAGTTCTTTTATCTTCAAATACTTCGTAATTTTGTTATTTATATAAAAAAAAATATTATCATATTTTTTAGATTTGAAGTAGAAATAATTTAGAATTTTGGAAATAAATTGGACTTAAAAAGTGCATGAAGTCATTTAGAGTCACATTGTTCTACGTCTACAACTAGACCTTTTAGCCCGGGCTGCAACAAAGGCTCGATATCATTATGAAATGGTTTGGGTTGGTTAAGGAAACATACCAGAGCCATAGCGGAAGCGAGTCTTCATGAGCCATGAGCCTTTTAGTATAAATTATTTAGAATTTTGGATGGAAATTGAACCTAGAATCGTGCTCACGGTGACCTACAAAAATACAAAAATTTGAATTGTCACACTATTCTATGTCATCATTACGCTGTTTTAAATCTCAATTTCTATTATAGTGACAATTTTTGAAACGTTTATGAAAGTCAATGATAACAGTGCATTATATATGATCCATCATCGAAAAATTATACAAAGGCCACTTTTAATAATAAAAATTAAGTTTAAATTTAATTTTAGTCCTCCCACTTTTAAACTTATTCAATTTTGATCTATAAACCTCGACTTTATTCTATTTTAGTCTTTGAACTTTGAAGCTTATCTCACAAGTAGGGAGAAAAGTTGAAGTTGTTCAAGGAAAGATAATGATAAGAGTGGACATATATGAGGGAGGAGGACTCGATGATCTGAGTTGTTTCCCTCTCGACTATGAAGCTTATCTCACAAGTAAGATGGTTTTTTTGTATCGAGTTACAAACTATAGCAAAATTTCTATTGACTGTCTTTAACATGGCTCGATCAAACACATTGTTTTCACTTCGTTATCGTAAAGTTCCTCCATGTTCATACTGTTGGATGATGGAAGTCTCACATCGACTAATTTAGGGAATGATCATGGGTTACAAGTGAGGAATACTAACTCCATTGGTTTGAGGCCTTTTGGGGAAGCCCTAAACAAAGTCATGAGAACTTATGCTTAAAGTGGACAATATCATACCATTGTGGAGAGTTGTGTTCGTCTAACACATACGTCTCTATCAATTCAAATTCTCAAAACTATATTCAGAATTACAAGAACAATTCATCAAAAGGAATGTTTTCCAACTTGTTGAAATACGTCGATGCACAAATCCGAGCAAGGAGATTCACCTGCCTTACACGTGCATCAACAGTAAGTTTATAAACTTGGAAAAGAGACCAAACCAACACATAACCCATTACTGGATTGAAGGTTTCAAACACTTATGGATTAAAACACCTTTCTATACAAACACAGAGAACAAGAACAAGAACAAGAATTTACAGATCAAAATGAGATAAACATGAAGGCCCATTATTCTAAGCTATTGGTGGTATCACTAACCTTGCAAGTTATAAGCAGTTGAGTGATTGAGGAGTTCAGGATGCGGGCTGCGCACCAGTCCAGGCATGGGGCTGATCATCATCCAGTTGATCGAACCTGTGGCTGCGGATATCTTGTAGATATAAGATGCCAGTCCACACGCCACGAATGATGAGTATGCTCACAAATACTGCAGTTCCAAGTGTGCATATCACCTAAGATTTCACATAGCATAGCAGCACAGGCAGTTCGTTAGTGAAAAGAGTCGAGAGGTAGGGGAAAGTGGTATTCTAACATTTTTTACGAACTTTCCCTCTTTGGGAAACTTTGGAAATTAGGGATTGCCTCCACAAATTTTCTCTTTTTTTTTTCTTCTCTTTCTTTCTTGTGAGTTCTCATATCGGTTGGAGAAGAGAACGAAACATTTCTTATAAGGGTGTGGAATCCCTTGTAGATGTGTTTTAAAACGTTGAGGGAACGCCCAAAAAGAACAATATATACTAGTAGTGGGCTTGGGCTGTTACAAATGGTATTAGAACCGGACACCGAGAAGTGTGCCCGCGAGGACGTTGGGCCCCTAAGGGGAGTGTATTGTGAGATCTCACGTCGGTTGAAGAGGAGAACGAAACATTCCTTCTAAGGGTGTGGAAGCCTCTCCCTAACAGACACATTTTAAAAACCTTGAGGGGAAACCCGAAAGGAAAAGTCCAAAGAGGACAATATCTGCTAGCGATGGGCTTGGGCCGTTTCAGGAATGCACTCCAGATCCCATCTCAGATCAACCCCTCTCGACTCTTAACAAGAATGCGTTAACAAATTTGTCTTTTCATTCAAATCTGTCTCAAGAAATTCCAGTATCTTCCTTTTGATCTTAATTAGTATCAACTTGTATGAAGTTCTCTGTTCTTCCTAGAACAGACCCTTTTAAGACCGTCTCTTGAAGGATCGACTGTCTACAAACACCAGCAAACTCGATAGTCAATCGGTACCAACAGACCAGTACCTTTCATGATGAACAAAGCCAAATATCACCAAGATTGACTCTATAGTCATATCCTACTAACAGAGCTCTGTGTGTTGGTAAATAAAAGTAAAACATCTTGGTCTGATGGTTAACTTGTTCAACAGATAGTGTTTTGACAGACAAACATACTCCAAGTATCTATATCTCTAACAGAAATTTAACGCATACTGTCTACAACCACCAGTAAACTCAATAATCAATCAACATCAACAGGCCAGCGCCTTTGGCTACTTCTGAAAAGACAGCAAATAAAGCAAATAACATATTGGTTCATTGGTTCATTCTTTATGCCTTTTGTAATATTGGTTGTGTTGTTACGTGTATATTTGTTTTTGTTATTTATATTTGTAAAATTGTTTCCATATTGGTTGATGGTAATTTTTAGTGGAAACCTCTCCCTAGAAGACGCGCTTTAAAAACTAGTCTGAAAGGAAAAGTTCAAAGAGGACAATATCTACTAGCAGTGGGCTTGGGCTGTTACAAATGGTATCAAAGCTAGACACCAGACGATATGCCAGCAAGGAGGTTGAGCCCCGAAGGGGGGTGAACACGAGGCAGTGTGCTAGTAAGGACATAGGACCCTGAAGGGGGGTGGATTGGGGGGTCTCACATCGATTGGAGAAGGGAACGAGTGCCAGCAAGGACATTGGGCCCTGAAGGGGGGTGGATTGTGAGATCCCACATCGGTTGGGGAGGAGAACGAAGCATTTTTTATAAGGATGTGGAAACCTCTCCCAAACAAACACGTTTTAAAAACCTTGAGAGGAATTTCAAAAGGAAAAATCCAAAGAGAACAATATCTATTAGCGGTGGGCTTGGGCAATTACAATAAGAGAACCTTGTATTGATTTAGAAATGATAAGATTCTAACTAGAATCCTACAATGAAGCCCTTCTACTTAGTCTCGATATTTTGTTAATTTAAGAGATACTCACCGGTTTCAAAAAGTTTTCTTGTTTCGTTCCCCTCTCCAACCGATGTGAGATCTCACAACCTATCTCTCTAGGGGGGGCCAGCGTCCTCACTGGCACACCGCTTGGTGGCTGGCTCTGATACCATTTCCGTTCGTATCGCCGTAGATATTTTCCATTTTGGTCCGTTACATATCGTCGTAAGCCTCACAATTTTAAAACACGTCTTCTAGGGAGAGGTTTCCACACATTAATAAAGAATGTTTCGTTCCCCTCTCCAACCAATGTGGGATCTCACAATCCACCCCCTTGGAGGCCAGCATCCTCACTAGCACACGTCCGATAACTAGCTCTAATACCATTTGTAACAGCCCAAGCCCACCGCTAGCAGATATTGTCCACTTTAACCCGTTATGTATCGCTGTCAGTCTCACGATTTCAAACGCATATGCTAGGAAGAGGTTTCTACACCTTTATAAAGAATGGTTCGTTCCCCTCTCCAACTAATGTGGGATCTCACATTTATTTTCTTGGCTGAGGTTTGCCACGCATACCCTTATCAAGCAAAGTGTCATGACAGTTCCAGCAGCATTATTTTGGTTGAATTTCAATACACAATTCTCTTTTGCAATGAGAAGCTTACAACTATCCATACATTGCCAAGGTAACAAATCCATATGGAAATAGCAAAGAAAACGCATGAAATCGATGTATTTACCTCAAGAAATGCCTTCAAAACCCACAAAAATGCCAGCATTAACACCCCATTGACACAAAATCCCACCTGAAAAACCAATCACTAATACACAATTGATCAACAACAGTACAGAAAAAGAAAAAGTCAATGATTAAGCTTAAACAAACTCAATAAACTTCTACCAGTTTAGTAGGGATGGATTGGGGAAGAACCGATCGCACAGCCTTCCGGGCTCGCCTCGAGACCTTCCTGAAAACATTCTCAACAAACTGAACCAATAGATCCAAACTTCTATCCTCTTCCTCATCGTCATCCTCCTCATCCTCCTCCTCCGCCTCCTCCTCCTCCCCACCGATTAAGTCGAAGTCGGAGCCAATCGAGCCGTTCCAGTTGCGCCGATCATCCACCGGATTATCAACTCCCTGGAACACAATCGAGCAGATTGAGAGCAAAAACACACGAAAAAAAGGTCAATAAATGGGAAGAGAAATCCGATGAACCTGAGAGAAATTGGAGGCTCTTCTGGAAGCCCGGAGGAGCGCGTGAGAAACCTGGAAGGGATGGGAGAGAAGCCAGGTTCGAGAGGTTGGAAATGGCGGTTGATATTGAGAAACGGCGAAGAGGGACGGCGGTGAACGAGCGGCAAGTAAGGACATAGTATTGCCCGGCGATGGTTAACTGTCGCAGAGGATTGAGTTAAGGATTTCCCACGTAAAGGGAACCTTTTCTTGTTTACAAAACTTTTTTTTCTTTTTCACAAATATTTGAAAAGTTCTATTAATAATTTTTAAAAACATTTTTAAAATATCAAAGTCCTGTTAAATTAATAATTTCTCAAGTAAATTATTCGTATATATTATATTTGATATTTTATTATAAGACAAATATTAATATTTACCTATATATATATCTTTTCAATTATTATTATTTCCAATTATTGTTATTTCGGTTTATTACTCTTTTCCTATCCTTTAATTTATTTGATTATAAATAAGATAACTTTTACATTGGTGTGGTGGATTAATTAAACATTCTCATGGTATTAGAGTCTTTTGTTTAACAACCCTATCCTTTCTTTTCAATGGGTTCTGAATCATCTACTATTCTTCTCTGCCACCCCTGCTGGCTTTGATGTCGCAAGTGTAGCCTCCATGGCTGCCGCAGGTGAAACCGATTGATTACTCTTCGGCTCCGCTTTTTTGACCTCTAAATCACCCTTCGCCATACTTTGTACATACAACTTCACCTTTTTCAAACTCTTTCATTTTCTTCCCAATTTTTCACCTTTTTCAAACATAGTCTCTTTCATTTTCTTCCCAATTTTCCCTTCATCCTTCACAACCCCTAATCTTAGGATCTTCATGAGCGTTCTCTTCGTAAATATACAGAATCTCGATAAGCCCATCGACCTTCTGCAGAGATTTACCTTTGGAATCTATGCACTGCACCTCTTTGCCAACCAAGTTGCCACCGCCCTTCTCGCCAAAATTGGCTCCTTCGCCCAATGTGGCAACTCTTCCAGCTACCCTTCTCGCCAAAATTGGCTTCTTCGCTCAATGTGGCGACTCTTCTTCTGGCTTCAACATTATCTTTGTCCCTTGCTCTAGGTTTCCCCCTTCTACTTCTTGGGGTTAGACATATTCTCACTAGAGCCAAGACAGCATCGTCGCTAAGCAACAATCCCTCTTCATGGGTTAAAACATATTCTCGCCGAAGCCAAGGCAGCATCACCGCTGAGCGGTGATCCCTCTGCAATTTTCGATGGCCAAGAAAGTGTTTCTCTACGTCTCCTCTGAACCAGGTTGTTGACATCTTCACGAAAAGTGTTCCTCACCTCTTTGAATATTTCAGATCCAAACTTCACGTTCGTTCAAATCCGACGATTAGCTTGTAAATTATAGTTTACCATATATATATTATATTTGATATTTTATTATAAGTCAAATATTAATATTTGTCTTATTACCATATGTATCTTTCAATTTATTGTTATTTCCGTTTATTACTCTTTTCATATCCTTGTAATTTATTTGATTATAAATAAGATAACTTTCACACCATTTAGATGTGGTGGATTAATCAAACATTCACGGGAGGTATTTGATGAAAGTCCCACATCGGCTACTTTGTTCGATGGGAATGTTTGATGGGAGCTCGGGAATTAAATCTACGTTGACTATTTATTTAAATTACACGTCTTTTAAACTTTCTTCATAGGTACCCATGGTCATGGTTCTTCACAAGTACGTATGGTCATGGTTATCCTTATCCAGAGCGTGTTGTCTATGACTATGTGTCAGACGTCACAATCATATTTGTACAGTGTGTGTTGTTCATGTCGTGTGTCAGACGTCACAATCACGTTTGTACAGTGCGTGTTGTTCATCGTCATATTTCTGTTCTAAACCCCTTTTACTTGTTTTCATGTGTAATTAAGTCTTTGCTATTTCTGTCATATCAATACCGAAACGTATGACCGTTCATTAAAATCATGTTCATATTCATTAGGCTAAAATATATTCTAAGGGGATGTGACTAGTTGTCGATTCTTACCCGAGTTATATGACATCAAACTTATAGTTGTTGCTTATTCGCTTTTAGCCTATAACATTGACTCTCTCTAAAGCATTTTTTAGCTCACCTTTTATTCACCTTTTATAAAAATATTTTTATGTCAAACATGATTTAAGGCTCGAACCCAGGTCAAGTGGCATCATACTTTCACTATAAGGTCCCTTCCCTACTTCCAGCGAGAGCGTTTTACCGTTTCAGAGTGGCCAAGCAGAGCTGAGAATTCCATGCTTGTTCAGTGTTGGAAGCTTGAAAGCGTCACACCAGCGGCAATCCTCATGTTCCATAGTTGTTCTTCTTTGCAGATGCGAACTATAGGAGCAATACGACCTCAATTGACGGAGTTATTCAACCGTTCGTGTTTCAGAAGCTTCAGAGTTAGAGCTCTCTCGTCTTCATCTCTGGCTTCCTCGAATCAATCCCGCGGTGGTCTTCCTCGCTTCTTCTCCCAAGTTCTTCCTTCTTATAAGGTAATCCATCTCTCTCTCTCTCTCTCTCTCTTGTGATTTTCATGTTTTTATATGATCGGAAATTGTTTATATAGTTGTGTATGAGGTTTTGATTGTGAAAATTTGAAGAACCGAATGTTTTGCCTCGCGCTGTAGCTTTTACTGTGACTACACGAGTCGGGATTGTGTTATGTTCTGAATGCGGTCTGTCCATTTGAATGGATGATTACAAACTTTTTATTCTCTAAGCGAGCCGATATTCGCCTTTCCTACCGAAAAGCTAACCGAACCGAAGGAAATGACTGGAAAGGGCTATAAAGAATCTCATTCCTTCCTCCCTTTCTTCCCCTGTTTCCAAGATTGATATAGCCCTCTTGAAACCTAGCTGTTAGAGTTACATTTCCGAGCTAATGTTCCACTTAATTCCCGAATGGATATTTGAACCCTTCTCTTGCAAGGTATAGAACAACTAAGGTGTGGCCCTCCTCGCTTTGTTCTGCTTCTGTGGTGACCAAGAAGCAAGAGCTTGAGCTTAACCAACCATTGATAATCACTTTCGTGGTTCCCAATTGGGATGGAGATTCCGGTCCTGTGTAGGGACACCTTTTTCATGATCTAAGGGTCCAATGTAACCTGTGTTAAGCGGAATGTTGGTGACTTTGAATTTTGGAAGACCAAGGCGGTGTGTCATTAGGGGTGGCGTTTGATCCATGAAATGTTAATTATGAAGCTTTGTGTTCTTGTGCAAATTTGGAATGTTTTAGATGGTTCTTTGTGGGGGAGTTGGTATCTATGAACTTATGAGATGGATAATGGCATTTACTAAGATGAAATGGGATAGGATGGATGGTTGTTTCCCTAATGGTATCTCTATTGGTTTCTTCAAGTAAGTCTTTTAGGAATTTGTCATATAATGATATTCTAGTGAAGCTAAACTACATTGTTTAATTTCATGTTGTAGTAAGCTTAATGCTTGATTTGATTTGATAACTTTGTGAAGTGAGATTGTGATGCTTGGTTTGATTCTGGAACTGGAACTGCTGTCTTATCATATGCTTCGTCGTTATCCAGGGTGATGTTATTCGTCTAGAAGGCGATGAAGTCTGGCATATGACTAAAGTTTTGAGGTTGAAGACTGATGATAGGTACTATTTTTAATAGTCACTACAAGAAATAATAGATACGATAGCTTACAAAAAATGCTATCATAGACTTTTTATAGCGTTTTTCGTACTAGTCGACGTCATTCACTATTATCTGGACATGTGTGTCACTGGCTAGATCCTTCTATCTTTATCTGTTTGTTTTCTTCATGATAATTGGATGTAAATTAAAGGGTGGAGCTGTTCAATGGAAATGGAGGTTTAGTTGAAGGGAGCATAAAGAACGTTCGTGTCAACGGACTCGACATTCTGGCAATGGAAGATCCAAAATCTGTTCTACCTCAAAGCACACAGTGGCATGTATTTGCAGCTTGTGGTGAGATTCTTTTGTGGAATCATTAACTGTTTACTGCATCTTGTGGCATGGAAATTAACACGTCTTTTTTTAGGTACTCTAAAGGGCGGTCGTGCTGATTGGCTTGTTGAGAAATGTACAGTAAGTAAATGTAGACTACGGTGTTGCAAATGAAAATTTTTACTTCCTAATTATCATGCTGCCCCTTTCACTTTATCTAGGAACTGGGTGCCAGTAGCGTAACTCCACTGCTAACAGAACGTTGCGCTACCATATCTGATAACCGGGTACACAGATTTGAACGTATCACATTGGCAGCAACTAAACAATGTGAGTCAGTATTCAAGTAAACTTTCTTCACCTTGGGAGTGTGAACTTGAGACAGTTCGATTTGGCTTGTTGGTGTTGTCTAGTTACGTTTTGGAATTTTTTATGTATCCTTCATCGCAGGTCAAAGACTGCACCAAATGAGTCTGAATTCTCCATTGAAGATTTATGGTCTTTTGCACATTGTGAGTTGCAGCACAATTTTCTTCGTCTACTTTATTGACCTTTGTGCTTGGCTTGGCTAACATAATTAAAAAAAAAAAAAATCATAAAAGAATTATGGACACTTGGGATAATATAAGAATTAAGCATATTTCCACTACAATTGGTCCAGTCCTTGTATATTTGTTGAGGATTGTTGAGAGGGAGTCCCATGGGATGATCATGGGTTTATAAATAAGGAATACATCACCACTGGTACGAGGCCTTTTGGAAAAACCAAAAGCAAAGTCATGACAGATTATGCTCAAAGTGGACAATATCATACCATTGTGGAGAGTCGTGGTTCCTAACATGGTATCAGAGTCATGCCCTTAACTTAGTCATGTCAATAGAATTCACAAGTGTCAAACAAAAAAGTGGCTAGCCTTGTAGTTAAAAGTGACTCATGTGTCGAACAAATGGTGTACTTTGTAAGAGGACTCCAGAGAAAGGAGTCAAGCCAATTAAGGGGAGGCTATTCGAGGGCTACATAGACCTCAGGGGAGGCTCTATGGTGTACTTTGTTCGAGGGGAGGATTGTCGAGGATTGTTGAGAATTGTTGGGAGGGAGTCCCACATAGGCTAATTTAGGGAATGATCATGAGTTTATAAGTAAGGAATACATCTCCATTGGTACAAGGCTTTTTGAGGAAGCCCAAAGCAAAACCATGAAAGTTTATGCTCAAAGTGGACAATATCATACCATTGTGGAGAATCGTAATTCCTAATAATATGTTAGTTCAAGCTCATATGTCTTTTGATGTGGCCTTCTTCATCAAATGAATGTATTTTTTCAGTTGTGTTGATAACTTGAGATATACCGATAAAAACGAGCAAAACAACCTAGGCGGTAGAGAGGACCCTCGGCCAGAAAAACAACAAAAGAATTTCATAGCATTCTATATTACAAGTTTTTTTTTTTTTAAGTTAATTTCATAACTGCCTCAGTTTTATTCTGCTTCCCTGTAGATTAATGAGTCGAAGCTATCTTTTGTAGCAGTTGCAGAAGCAACCCCGCTTGTAAGTGCATTAGCTTCAATTGAAACCGAGTCTGGTGGGCTTTTGGTCGTCGGACCTGAAGGAGGTACATTTTATGAGAGTTTTTCTTGTACAAGAGGTTTTTAGGGTAGCCGAGTTTTCATCAAGCAAAATGAAAGAATAAACAAAACGAGTGCAACTCCGAAACTTTACATGAGAGTAAATGCATGAAATCCTCCCTTTTCGAGTCGAAGTTATACAAGAAAAAGAAAAAAAGAAAAACAAACAAACAAGCAAGCAAGCTATAAGAATGGCCTCCAATCCTCAAGAATTAAACAAATTAGAAAAAAATCTGGTTCACAGACGCCCATAAAGATGCATTTAACCTCACCTCCTCTAACAACTTCTCCACCCCTCTAAAAGTTTTACCATTCCTCTCGAGCCACATGCCACGAGATTATTATTCTATCGCGAAAGAGAGAATTCATCAAAATCTCATCTATCGTACTTTTTACCAAGAATTTGATCGTCATGGAAAATTACCTATTTTATCTATTGTTTATTGCCCACCTGTACCCTCCCCTAGTGGATATGGTCTGTTTTATCCCGTTACGTATCGCCGTCAGCCTTACGGTTTTAAAACGTGTCTATTAGAGAAAGGTTTTCACACCTTATAAGGATGCTTTGTTCTCCTCTCCAACCGAGGTGAATCTCATAAATGTGGGCTGCAAGGTCATTTAANTTTTTTTTTTTTTTTTTTTTTTTTTTTTTTTTTTTTTTTTTTTTTTTTTTTTTTACATCTGTTCTTCTTCTTCTTCTTCTTCTTCAGACTTCACCGAAAAAGAGGTCAATATGATGAAAGAAGCTGGTGCAATTCCAGTTGGTCTTGGTCCATATCGACTTCGTGTTGAAACTGCAACAGTTGCAATCTTATCAACCCTGATGTTATGGTCTGACTCGAAAAGTTCTAATCGTTAATCTCTCTTTCAGGTTAGCCCATGTCTGTTTATGTATTGATAAATCAAATTTTCCTGCATATCTATTTTGTTTTGATTCAAGGATGAACTAAAAATAAGACAAATGGAATGGGTGCCCATGAAAAAGATTTCAAGATGTACCTATATCAGGTTTCAATAGTTTATAGAACAGAAGAAGCAAGAACGCAAGACCAGGATCGGATTTAAACCTTGAATATATTGCCCAGTGTAAGACGCGCTTTAAAAATCTTGAGGGGAAGTTTGAAATGGGAAAGTTCAAAGAGGACAATATCTGCTAACGGTGGGCTTGGGCTGTTACAAATGGTATCAGAGCCAGATACTGGATGGTGTGCCAACGAGGATACTGGGACCCCAAGGAGAGTGGATTGTGAGATCCCACATTGGTCGGAGGGGAAAACAAAACATTCCTTATTAAGGATATGGAAACCTCTCCCTAGTAGACACATTATAAAACCTTGAGGGAAAGTCCGAAAGGGAAAGTCTGAAAGGGAAAGTCCAAAGATGACAATATCTACTAGCGGTGGGTCTAGGATGTTACACTTAAAAATTTACCTTTCTTCCTATTGAATGGACAAAATTACATTCTCATCATATCGAGATCTCGAGAAACAACTAGCATCAGTTTATTGCTTCATCTCTCCTCGACCTAATAGGTGCTACTCATTTTTTCTAAAACTCATTGGCCATATCAGACCTACCCATGAAAGTTAACCCATCCCAAACTCACCAACGTGACTTACAGTAAAAAACCAGGACATTTCCCATTAGTTTTCACTTGTTTTAATTCTATTGACTGATTCACTGCAATGCTCCATGGTGAAATATAGTCTTAGAAGAACAATACTAACAATCTAAGGTAGTTTCAAGCATTATTTATTTAGGTTTGTAAGGTTAAAGGATTATTGTTCATACATAGTTATTGTCTTGTGTTTGCTAGATAGATCATCTAAACGATTCACCCAAGCTTGGGAGTTTCTACTTAGAACAATGGAATCCATTCTAGTAGCTTCAACCTTTCTATGCTTCACTGTTTACAGGATATTATCAAGATCAGCACCATTTCTAAGCCTCAAAGTCGGAGCGTTTGAGGCATGGGGCATGTTGGGCTCGGTTTGATAACCATTTTCTTTTTAAGATTAAGCCTAGAAATACTACTTCTATCTATGTTTATTATATCTACGTTCTAACCATATTTTCGAAATTCTTGCACGTTTTGAAAATTAAAAAAAAGTTTTCAAAAACCTTTCTTAGTGTTTCCTTAAAGAAAAATGACCACGGTAATGAAATTGTGTAAAAATATACACAATTTTTAAAAACCAAATAGTTATCAAACGAGACCTTAATGATTTAAAGATTTTTAGTTCAAATTAGTATGGATATTTTATGATATTTTGCAATTGATTAAGGAGATAAGTTTGTGTCAATATTAGCAGGGTTCTGAGACCTTAATGATTTAATCATTAAAGATTTTTAGTTCAAATTAGTAGGAATATTTTATGATATTTTGCCATCGATTCAGGAGATAAGTTTGTCTCAATATTAGCAGGTTAGTCAACGTTGGTCAACGTTAGGGGCTTTTAACGGATGTGAATTGAACTGCTTTAACATTGGTCAACGTTGGTCGTCTATATCAGCCAAATGAAGTCAACATTAGATTTGAAATTACATATATACCCATTCAGTTGCCTTGTAATTAATGATAATAAATAACACACCAAAATCAGTGATGTATTTGAAATAAACAGACACTTTCTAGTTTTCATCTACAAAATGAGCTTCCATTCTCTTCACATTCTTTGTTGGATGATTAAGAGTTCGAACATGTTTTTTAGATTGCATCATCGTGGATGTCGTGGGTGAGCGCAGTTGCTTAAGATGAAGAGATGAGAAGAGAGTTGATGCGAGATACTACATCAGTTGGAGAGGGGAAAGAGTGTGAAAACCTCTCTTTAACAAACGCGTTTTAAAAATCGTGAGGCTGACAACGATACGTAATGGGTTGAAGCGGGTAATTTTTGCTAGCATGAGCTTGAGCTGTTATAGTTGAGCTATCGTTTGGAGATCGCATTAATGTCAAGGATGAGAAGCTGAGTTGCGTTGTTGTCTAACATATTGTTGAAGACAAGAGAAGAATCGAGTTGTTGAAGACAATGGAAGAATCGAGTTGCCATTAGAGACGAGAGGAGGGTCCCACACACCTTGTGAAGGTTGCATGGTTAGCATGAATAATTACATAATCAAGATAAGGAAAATTTGTAGTCGTTGATTGTTGTAAAGAAAAAATTGCGCAGAGTAAAATCAATTACATTCCGAGGTTGATCCGCCATTACCGGCGGCGAAGTTCCCATGCGAGGACAGCATTTTCACCCACAGAAGCCGGGTCTCGCCGGACCCGATGAGGAAAACGAACCAGTTCGCTCGTATTTCCCTGGAGTGAACGTCCCGTTAGGCGCCGGAATTCGGAAGAAGGGAACCAGAGTCCGGCCATGGCTGCTCCTGGACTCGACCGGCGAAGCTCAAGTAGTTGAGGCTGGAAAACATGCGATTATGCGGCGGACTGGCCTGCCGGCTCGGGACCTTCGGATTCTCGATCCGTTGCTCTCGTATCCATCTACAATTCTTGGCCGTGAGAAAGCGATTGTGATCAATTTAGAGCACATCAAAGCCATTATCGCTGCTCAAGAAGTGTTCGTGTTGAATGCCAGGGATCCGTCTGTAACTCCCTTTGTTGAGGAGCTTCAGAAGCGAGTATTGCGGCACCATCAAGCCACGAAGGCTTCTCAGGTTTGAATTCGAATTACGATTTTAACCTAGTTCTTGAAATCAATGCATTTCTTCCCCCGAATTTGATTGATTGGAATGAAGTATGAACTGATTACAGGGTTCCTTAATTTCCTTTTTATCCATTTGTGCTAGCTTTCTGTCTGGATTGTAGAACTTATTGACAATATGTTGTCCAGTTATTTACCAAGTGTTTTGAGAGTATTATGAAATCATGAAATTTTGTCATTCATGTTTGAAGAACAAGGTACTGGGGTTGTTATTTTAAAATCTTTGTTGTTTCTTGCGCTGTTCTTGGGGTGTGTGAAGCTTCCAAGAACAAGGATTAATGGTTGTGTGTCACGGGCATGATCCAAGGAGAGAGTCTCTGATTACTCGTTATTTTACTTGATATGATATGAAATCTAGTGATCATGGTTAAATGTTGTGCAATGTAGTAGTGTTGCTAGTTTGGAACTTTGGATGGGTCATTTGAACTTGGATTGGAAGTTTGAATTCTGTCCTTAAGTTTAGTTTTCATTTGATTCTCGTTCGACGTTTCATCGAGGATGGCTCATTAGTCATTACCAAACAATCGTACTCTACATCAGGACGATCGCGATGATTGCAGAATTGTTCTATGATGGGTGCAATCTGTGTTTGATTATCTGCAATGTTTTAGGATGGCAATGACGATGATTCTAATTGGAGAAATTTGTATGACCTGGGGGAGCCTCGATCGAGGACTCAAAGTCCTAATTACTATCAAGGATTTCCACAGGCTGATGAGGAGGAGGGGAAGGAAAACGGGAAACAAGGTCTCAAAAATCAGGAGGGATTGAAGGTTCTTCCTTTCGAGTTTGTTGCTTTGGAGGCATGCCTTGAAGCCGCTTGCAGTTGCTTAGAAAGTGAAGTAAGGATTTTACATTGTTTGCTTAGTTTATTTAGTCTTGGTATCTGTCTGGATAAGTGAGAAGGCTGAGCCCCGAAGGGGTGGATACGAGGCAGTGTGCCAGCAAGGACACTAGACCTTGAAAGGGGGTGGATTTAGGGGGTTTCACATCGATTGGAGAAGGGAACGAGTGCCAGCGAGGACGTTGGGGCTCCGAAGGGGGTGGATTGTGAGATCCCACATCGGTTGGGGAGGAGAACGAAACACCCTTTATAAGGGTGTGAAAACCTCTCCCGCATACACGTTTTAAAAACCTTGAGGGGAAACGCGAAAGGGAAAGCCCAGAGAGGACAATATCTGCTAGCGGTGGGTTTGTGCCGTTACAAATTCGATTTAGCACATTATATTGTTCAGTTTTTCTTGCTTCCTTGATTGTCATCTCCTGTTCTAGGCAGATACATTGGAGCTAGAAGCTCACCCAGCTTTGGATAAGCTGACTACTAAGATTAGTACTCTCAATTTGGAACGGGTGCGTCAAATCAAAAGTCGATTGGTTGCAATAACTGGACGAGTTCAAAAGGTGTCTAGATTTAATTACTACTCATGACACATTTTATTGGGAAACAGATGCACTGTAATTTGATTTAACACAGCTTTTTATTCTTTTCGAGCGCTACGGTTGTTTACAGGTGCGCGACGAATTAGAACACTTGCTAGATGATGATGAGGATATGGCTGAGATGTACTTAACAGAGAAGATGGTTCAGCAACAACTTGAGAACTCTTCCATTTCTTCAATTCCCGAGAGAGATGAAATGGACGACGCAGTTCAGCAGTCAGGCAACGATGAGAGGCTCGAGACTCGTCTTATGTCGCCTTAAACACAGAATAACAGACCTATTCTATTGTTATTGTTTTCATTGATTTCTGCATTTTAATGAGCTTTCTGTTCCCAATTTTCTCAGTTCTCCTGAAATGTCGTTGGAAGGCAATATGGACGCTTCCCATGTGGGCAGGGACAGCCATGGGACCCGGACGAGTACTACCCAGAGCGCTATAAGCAAACACCTCGACGTGGAGGAACTCGAGATGCTGTTGGAGGCATACTTTGTGCAAATTGATGGTACACTGAACAAACTCTCCACGGTATGCAAAATCATCTATGTTTTCTATCATGTATGTGATCAGTTGTATTTTAAAGATGATGCTGCTTCTCTTAACCTGAAGGATTTTTTTGGTTGGTTGTTCTGTAGAGAAGTAATAAATCTAAAATATGTGTTTTCGAGTAACGGCCAAAGTCCACTGTTAGCAAAGTCCACTGTTAGCAGATATTTTTCTTTTTGGGTTTTTCCTTTCAGACTTCCTCTCAAGGTTTTTAAAACGCGTTTGTTAGGGAGAGGTTTCCACATCTTTATAAAAAGTGTTTCGTTCTCCTCTTCGACCGATGTGGGATCTCATAATCCACCACCTTTTAGGGCCCATCATCCTCGGTAGCACTTGTTCCTTTCTCTAATCGATGTGGGACCCCCCAATCCACCCCCTTTGGGGCCAATCGTCCTTGCTGGAACACCGCCTCGTGTTCAACCCCCTTTAGGGCTCAGTCTCCTCATTGGCACATCGCCCGTTGTCTGGCTCTGATATCATATGTAATGACCCAAGCCCATCACTAGTAGATATTGTCCTCTTTGGGCTTTCCCTTTCGGGCTTCCCTCAAAATTTTTAAAACATGTATGTTAGAGAGAGGTTTCCACGCCCTCACAAAGAATGTTTCATTCTCCTCTCGAACTAATGTGGGATCTCACACATAATTTTACCCGGAGAGGCTAAACTAGTTGGCAATCCTGATTCAAGGGTCAATATTTTTAGTCTTGTTCAAAGAAAGATGGTTCAAATGGAAGTATAGAAGTCGATAGAATTGCTTTAAGGTCAATCCATGTGGTAATTTCTTATACAAATACTTTCACAGTTGACCTCAATAGAAGGGAAGTAAAATTTGAATTCTCCACCTCCATTTTCTAGTATTGAAATGAAATTGTAGGTTATATCGGTAGCGGCCAAGCCCACCGCTAGTAGATATTGTTCTCTTTGGACTTCCCCTCAAGGTTTTTAAAACACGTTTGCTAGGCCAAGCCCACCACTAGTAGATATTGTTCTCTTTGGACTTCCCCTCAAGGTTTTTAAAACACGTTTGCTAGGAAGAGATTTCCACACCCTTATATAGAATGTTTCATTCTCCTCTCCAACCGATGCGCAATGTGATCCAATCCTAAATCTGAAAATTTTGTTCCCTTTCACGTGGCTGCTAGTAGTTTGAACATTGATTTTCCTTCTGTTAATGTCTGTATAACACACTCTTCTATCCACATCTTAAGCTGAGGGGAGTATGTGGATGACACAGAAGATTACATCAACATAATGCTGGATGACAAACAAAACCATCTTCTACAAATGGGAGTAATGTTGACAACAGCAACCCTTGTCGTGAGCGCGTTCGTCGTGGTGGCAGGTATCTTCGGGATGAACATCCATATTGAACTGTTTGAACCCGAAAAAGCAGGCATGCCAGAGTTCCTGTGGACTGTTGGTGGTGGCACTACTGGAACCATCTTGTTGTATGTCATTGCCATCGCTTGGTGCAAGCACAAACGCTTGCTCGAGTACTTACCCGAAACCGAAACTCAAGCATACTGCCAATGGTGTA
This sequence comes from Cucurbita pepo subsp. pepo, assembly GCF_002806865.2. Taxonomy (NCBI): domain Eukaryota; kingdom Viridiplantae; phylum Streptophyta; class Magnoliopsida; order Cucurbitales; family Cucurbitaceae; genus Cucurbita; species Cucurbita pepo. The sequence goes on from NC_036652.1 coordinate 5,455,217, forward strand.
GTTGGCCTGATAAAAAAGCATTATATATATTATATATTTCGCGCTCATTCATTATTCTACTACCTTGAAATAAGGTATAGCTTTTACAAATGCTCTAGGATGAAACTTTTGAAAAGTCAATGATCTTTTTTAAATACTTTTGAAAGTTAAAAGGGTATTTTTTAAATGAAATATTAACGGTTTTCATCCAAGACTAGCATATTTTTATTAAACAAGGTCAAAAGCCTTTCTTTTTAAGTACTTATCTATACTTACAAAATAGTCTCGACATTTTTCAAATTTGATTACAATATAACTTTGTTTATGCACCTCTCGATCTTGTGTATCATATACAAAAACCTAGCTACCAACCTTTGAAGGACTTGGGCACAGTATGTCTTCGTTTATGCCATTATAGTTGATTTAAAGTTTTATAAACACCGTGTTAAGGGATTCGACTTGGATGAACAATATATCGTAGCTCGTTTAAAGTTAGTGTTCTTAGAGTTTTCTCATTGAGCGCTTATTTTTAGTATTCTTATCCATTTGGCTTATTTTTAGTATTCTTATCCATTTGGCCAACCGATATAGGAGTCAAAACATACAGAGGTGCTGAAAGAGGAGTCGTGTAGAAATACCCAATTGGAGTGAGTATTTTTTTCGGCATTGGGTTGCTTTAGACATAGAGGAACCACTGGCAAACAACAAGAAGAATCGACTTCATGAATGATGGGCTAACCCTCTTTAAGTTTAAAATCGCATAAGAAAAGACGAGCCCAAAGAGATATCAATAACTTGTCTATTGAAGTTGTAATAAGATAGCCGTACTCAAAGGTGTGTCTAGATTGCCTCTGTAACAACCCAAGCCCACTATTAGTAAATATTGTTCGTTTTGACCTGTATCGTACTTGAAGGTGTGTCTAGATCGCCTCTGTAATAGCTCAAGCCCACCGCTAACAAATATTGTCCACTTTGACTCATTACGTATGGTGGTCAGTCTCATGGTGTTTTTTTTTAAAAAAAAAAAAAACACTTTGCTCTCCTCTGAATGTGGGATCTCACAATCCACCCCTTGGGGGCCAGCTTCCTTGCTAATGGGGAGGTAGGGAATGTCCAAAAACCGTAGCCAGCTAGGGGTTGGTGGCATGCAGCTGGAATGTGACAGTGGGAAGCACAGTTATGGGGAGGGCCTGCAATATGGCAGTGGAAGCAATTGGCAATACCCAAAATTGGTGGCATTATGTCCCCCATGGGGTTTTAGGGTTTTGTCACCATAAACACAAACAACACAAACCCTTTGCATCCTTTGCCTTTGCCTATAATTAATCATTGTTGTCTTTGGCGGTGGTTCTAAAGGCATTCAATGTCTCTTCCATACTTCTTTGCATATCTATCTTTTCTTTCACCAACTCTTTTAACGTTTCCATAACTTAACGATCCACCGCTAACAGATATTATCCTCTTTGGACTTTCCCTTTCGGACTTCCTCTTAAAGCTTTAAAACGTGTCTGCTAGGGGAAGGTTTTCATACCCTTATAAATGGTGTTTTGTTCTCCTCCCCAACCAATGTGGGACAGAGCTTCCCCTCAAAGCTTTAAAACGTGTCTGCTAGGGGAAGGTTTTCGTACCCTTATAAATGGTGTTTTGTTCTCCTCCCCAACCAATGTGGGACAGAGCTTCCCCTCAAAGCTTTAAAACGTGTCTGCTAGGGGAAGGTTTCCGTACCCTTATAAATGGTGTTTGTTCTCCTCCCCAACCAATGTGGGACATCACAATCCACCCCTCTTCGGGGCTCAACGTCCTTACTGGCACACCGCCCTCCAGTCTCCTGTCTACCCCCTTCGGGGAACAGCGAGAAAGTTGGCACAAACCTTCCCTTATAAATGGTGTTTNCCCCCCCACCCCCCTTCGGGGCCCAGCGTCCTTACTGGCACACCGCCTCGTGTCTACCCCCCTTCGGAGAACAGCGAGAAGGCTAGCACATCGTCCGGTGTCTGGCTCTGATAGCATTTGTAACATCGCAGATCCACCGCTAGCAGATATTGTTCTCTTTGTACTTTCCCTTTCAGACTTCCCCTCAAGGCTTTAAAACGCGTCTGCTATGAGAAGGTTTCCACACCCTTATAAATGGTGTTTTGTTCTCCTCCCTAATCAATGTGGGATATCATGGCTTTCAACTCGAACGTGAAGTTAAATTTAACTGATATTGATCGCTTAGTTACGTATGATCATTCTCGATACTATTTTAGTAGGTATTGATTCTTTTTTGTCATGTTAAGATCTTCTTTTCAAATCTAGATTTGAACGATTTTATGTCGAGTTTATATGTCTTTTTAGTAGTCAAACAAAGAAACTCGTGATAAAAGTACTATGACACCTAGGTAAAGAACCGAGACCACATTCGAATGAGAGAAATCCTGAGGATAGGATGACTAAGAAAAATTGAAAGTTACTATCGATACCAACAAGACTCACCTTCCTTTTCAGTGGTTTAACTATAGAAACTCTATAGTTAAGTGTGATTCTAACTCGGGTGACCTTCTGAAAACTTTTCTTGATGTATGTGAGTAAGAACAAAACATGCTCGAATGACTCATTTTGGTTTGTGAGGATAGTCTGGATGGCCTTTAGCAGCGATGAGTAACTAACGTGCCAAATGGTTTGTGGGGATAGTCGACGCGACCATATCGCAGGTGCCAAATTTTTAGATTTCGAATCATGATCATGGGTCGTTACAAGTACTTTAAAAGCTTAATCAAGAACTCGTTCGACAATTATTTGATTGTTTAAAATTACGGTTCTAGACATTGTCTGGAATTTAGCTAAGAATTCAAATTATACCTTAAAAACGTTTAAATAAATTTATTTTATTTTTTCAAATAAAGAAAAAAAAAATAATAATAAATATTGAACAGCTGTTCCATCCTCTACTGTATAGTTTGGATGAGATAGCCCATCACCACAACACACCTTATCATCATCTTGTCTCATGCAACTCTCTTCTCTTTTGTCATATTTCCAAAATCCTACCTACCAATTTATATATATACGAAAACGCTGCTTCTGAATCTCGTGGGTCATATCGTTTCTTTAACCCTAACGTGCTTGTTCAAAAAAATCTCGACATATCAATGCTTATTACGACCAGTAACTTTGTAATTTTGTCGCTCGTACTATAAACCTGACTTGGATCTACAAAGAGCACGCGTCAAAGATGCAAACGAAATTCTTCTCATTTACCTCAACTCGTAGTGGGAAAGATAGAAAAAAAAAACGACAACTAGAAAGCAAAGTTTCCATTAACGATATACTTAATATGAACGAGCTTGGACTTGCTAAATTTGACCTGTATTTTTTTCGGTGGTATTGTTAAGAAATTAAGATTTGAAGGGATCGTAAAGACTAATTTGAACGTATTAACGAACCCCGAAAAGCATACTTTTTGACCTAATTAAGGTTCCTTCTTCGACTCTCTTTCTTTCCTAATTTTCATGTGTTTCCCTCTTAATTCTACGAGAGAATCTAAAACGTGTTCGCCCAAAAAAAACAAAGTTGATTTTGTTGCTTTTGACTTATGTTCTCGACGGGTTCGTCGTGCCAAATTAAAATAGTTTAGTAAATAAAATATTAATTGTTTTTATTAAGATGGAACGTTCGGTTCTTCACTTTCATAATTATTAAATTAACAAAATAATATAGTTGTATCTCGATGACCTATATAGGAAATTATATCAACAATTTTTTTTTAATAAAAATATATGAAAATAAGTAAACTGATGTCTAAAGTCGACAATGTCATATCATTGTGAAGATATGCAGAGAGATCGTTGTACCTAACAAGTGATATTAGAGTCATGCTTTCTGACTTAGCTATGTCGATAGAATTCTCGAGTTCCAAACGAAAAGTGGGTGAGACTCGAAAAATGTAGTCATGATGTGATTTTTGGCTATTTTCACTTGATTGTGTTTAAAACCCGCTCAAATCACGTGTATAAAAATATTTTCTCCAAAAATCTCACTAAAGTAGCAGAAAAACGACCATATGAAAAAACCCACTAAAGTTTTAATAAAAATCTGATTATTATTGTTCTATATAATTTACATTAATTATCAGGCTTAAGAATGGATTGTAACAGTCCAAGCTCACTCCTAGTAAATATTGTTTGTTTTAGCTCGTTGCGTATCCACTTTCCTCGGGGTTCAGCGTCCTCGCTGGCACACCGTCTAATATTGTCCGTTTTAGCCCCTTATGTATCATCAAAACGTGTATTTTAAGGAGAGATTTTCACACCCTTATACGAAATGATTTATTACCCTCTCCAACCGATATATTGATTATCTTATGAAAGATTAATGTTTACATCGAAATATAAATTGATATTTACTCTCATGTATATGACGTAAATAAAACCGAACATGATTTATAGACCAATATGTATAGTTTTCATTANAAAAAAAAAAAAAAAAAAAAAAAAAAAAAAAAAAAAAAAAAAAAAAAAAAAAAAAAACACTTATGTTCTTGGTCTTTTCAAACATGTTGATTTAGTACAACAATAATTGTCATTTTTTTTTTTAGTTCCTCATGGCTACAGAAAACATAGTACAATCCATTCAATGTCCAAAATAAAAACTACTTTTTTTCTCTCTCTCAAGAAATTATTCAAAAATTCAAAAAAAAAAACCCTAAATTATTAGGCTTCAAATGAAGAGCCAGTTGACGAAAGTCCCACGTTGACTAATTTAGAGAATGATCATCCGTTTATATACTATCTCCATTGGTACGAGATCTTTTGGGGAAACCCAAAACAAAGCCATGAGAGCTAATATCATATCATTGTAGTGTCGTGTTCGATTAACGGAGCCATCATCTCATCCTCATCTCTTCCCTTTAAACCACCTATATAAAAGAACAACATAAACCAAAGAAACAATGATTATACGATGATATATCTACCGATTCCGATAAATTGCACGTTTAATCATCGTGTAATTTTTAGGGTTATGTTTATAAACGTCCACGAACATTTAAAAGTGTCTAAAATACGTGTCTGAGTTTTGAAACTGTGTCTCTATAAGATCAATGATGTACTAGACCTACAATTGAGACGTTTTTTAATCTCAATGACCAAATAAGCACACACCTGAAAAGTTTAATGACTAAACTTATGATTTAACGAGCAGTAATCAAGCTTTATAGTCTTTACGACAATAAATGATAATGTAAAAGTTTCGGCTAAACGACAACGTTCGTGCCACGAAGATTATGAACGAGATATTGATTCGACTCGGGAGGGAGAAGGAATTGGCTTAACTGATTCTTTTGCCTTTGATTTCGAGATGGAGATGATTGTCTAATTGTGTTAAATTGGCTTTGGTAGGATGAACTCTCCTGCATTTAAAATAACAAATTAATTAAATATTTTTATTTATTAAATTTTAATTTTAAAATAAAGGAAAATATATTATTTTCTGACATTCCCTTTAAAAAAAAACAACCTGTTTTTATTTTTTATTTTTAAATAATGTAAATTATTCTTAATTATTATTTTAAAAACAATTTTGATAATGGAATATAAATTTTTTTTAAAAATGATAGTTTTCCCTAATTTCTTGAACCAAAAAAACCAACTGAAAGTTTTTTTTAAAAAAAAAAATTGAAAATGTAAATTATTTTTTTTAAAAAATGATAAAAACTAACTTAAAATAATGTAAATTATTCTTAATTATTATTTTAAAAAAAATTGAAAAAAAAAATTATTCTTAATAATGTAAATTATTTTTTAAAAAAATGATAAAAACCAACTTAAATATTATTCTTAATTATTATTCTAAAAAAAATTGAAAATATAAATTATTCTTAATAATGTAAATTATTATTTTTAAAATGATAAAAAAAAAAACCAACTTAAAATAATGTAAATTATTCTTAATTATTATTTTGAAAATTGGCTATAATAAAATAAAATAAAATAAAAGTGATAATTTTCACTAATTTCTTGAACAAAAAAACAGCAACTTAAAATAAATTAATAAAATTTTGAGAAATAATAAAGAAGATTTATCAAAATAAAAAAGGAAAATAAATAAATAAAAAGAGGAAACTTTTGTACCGAATTATTGAAATTGGGATCAGAGCTAGCAGTGTCATCAAGAAACGACGTCGTTTTGTCCATCCGATCACGGCGCCGCCGTCGTCGTTCCTCACAACCCTTCATTTTGCGGCTAGTTTTCGACCCAGTTTCATTTTCCGGGAAAATAGCTTCATTTTCCGGGAAAATAACATAATTTTCCGGGAAAAGAGCTTCATTTTCCGGGAAAATAACATAATTTTCCGGGAAAATTGGAGGCCCAGAAGAAGCATCAGAAACCATAGACAAATCCAGTTCATGTTCATCCTTATGAAGAACACCAAAAGAATCATGAATTGTTGGAGTGAACAAAAAAGAAGAAGAAGAAGAAGAAGAAGAATTCTCCAAATACACAGTCCAACCAGACTCCGCCGACCCATCCATTGCTAAAATTATTATTTTCTCGCCTCCCAAACACACAATTTTTGGTGGATTTTAATGGGAATGAATCCAAAACTGCCACTTGGTTGGTGGGTTACCAATGGAAACAGGAGAGACAAAGAAGAGAGAGAGAGAGAGAGGGACAAAGTAACCCACAATATGTTCACATGCTACACACCAAGCCTTTGTGAACCCTTTTCAACATATAGCCCCTAAGTAAGGAACCATTCATGTCCTTCTCTTTTTCTAGTTCATACGACCGACCTTTGTTCTAATTCGGTTTTCAAAACCCGTGTCATCAACTGGAATGATGTCTTGTGAGATCCCACGTCGACTCGAGAGATGACCGAAGTTTTCTTTATAAGGGTGTTTTGTATCGAGCAAAAGCGGACAATTTCTGCTAGTGGTCAGCTGGAGTTGTTACAAATGATATCAAAGTCAGTCAGATACTCGACGGTCCCCTAGAGGGGTGGATTATAAGATCCCACGTCACGTGAAAAAGGGAACAAAGTCTTCTTATAAGAATGTGGAGACCTTTTCCTAACATACGCGTTTTAGATCCGTGAAGCTGACGGCAATATGTAACAAGCTAAAGTGGACAATATTTACTAGTGTGTGCTTGGGCTGTGTCTTGTGAGTTTTTTGGCTTGTACTAATCTTACCATGTGGCTCAAATCACTAAAGAAAATGTGTTCGAGCTCTAACTCATGCTCATTACGGCACATAGTTGACTTGCATGTGTAGATATAATTGACGTGTAATTTGCTAGCCATAGGTTACAAATGGTCACAAGTGTTTGGGCAACGTCTAAGTATGTAGTAACTTATGTTTCTAAGTTTATGGGACCAAACATTATACTCTTGGTTCAGTTCGGTTCAATTTTTAAAACTAGATTTGACTCAACCAAACCAAGCTGAATTTATTGTTAAAATTTTATTTAAAAAATATATTTTTGCTATATAAAATAATATATTCATATATATTTTTATTTAATTTCATAATTACTTTTCTTATTATTTTTCACTCGTCTTTCAAATATTTTTTATATTGGAATTAACTTACCCATCTTAATTAAATATTTGAAAATAAAAAAATAAAATATTTTACTTTTATTAAAAATAAAAATTTGATTAAATAACCTAAACTCAACTAAAAATTATATGATTGGGTCGAGTTGTGTTAGCTTGGATTCAGTTCATTATTCAATGAATATTACTCGAGTTGAAAAAATTCACAATAAAAAATAATTGATCTAAAAAATGTCTCAGTCCGATCAAATCTAACCTATGAGAGACCAGAGGATTCGATATTATTGGTCGAGACAAGGCGATTTTAAAAAGATTACAACATTAAAAATTCACAATAATGTTTGCAAAAATAGGTCTATTATAAGGTCTATTTATGTAATTATTGTTTAATATAGGGTTCAGAAAAATTATATGGATACTACTTAAAAATGGGGCCCAAAACTCACATTGGGCCACAATGTAATAATGGCCCATTTTCCAAATTTAACCCCAATTTTTTACCAGAAATTTTGTTGGTAATTTTTTTGCATTTCAATTTTTAACCTTCTACACATATTTTTTACCATTTACTTATTCCACATTCACCAATGAGACGGGCCGTCAAAGGACGATACAAACCGATCAACAAGTCAAACATCAATCCAAGCATATCAACAAACTAATTGTAACGGTCCAAGCTCACCGTTAGCAGATATTGTCCTCTTTGAGCTTTTCCTTTCGAGTTTTGTTTTTAAAATACATCTGCTAGAGAGAGGTTTTCACACTCTTATAAAGAATGTTTCGTTCTCATTCCCAACCGGTGTGGGATCTCACACTAATGATCTATCTAAACCGATCAATAAGCTAGAGGTTGATCCAAACATATGATCGAGCTAGAAGCTTATCCATATCGATCAATAAGTCAAAGGTCGATCTAAACTAACCCACGAATCAGAGGTCGACCCAAACCGATCAACAAGTTAGAGGCTGATCCAAGAAGATCAACAAACCAAAAGGTCGATCATCTAAATAGATCAAGGAAGTTTTTTTAGATCGATTCGGTACTAGTTTGTGAATGGAACATTGTTTATCCCTACAACCTTAAAAGACATAATCAATAAGCCTGTCGTTTTCTTTTAGAATTAAAATAATGAAAGATTTTGAACAATTCTAAACGTTGACGGACAAAGCTAAGTTAATATCAAATAAAGCATTATTAAATATTGGTTTCTTTTTAATTAATTTAATGTTTATTATAAAATATTACAATATATATATATTTATTTTTTAATTCATTTTGATTTTGTATTATTGTAATTAGAATATGATCAATTTGACAAATCTCTATTAATTAATACACAATAGATTACAATAAAAAAAAATTATTTCATTATAATCCAATTATTTTCTAACTTTTTGGTTATATTAAAAATAAATAAATAAATAAAATAGCATTTTAAAAAGAAAAATATCTCATTTATTATGATAAAATTTATAATTTTTTTTTTTAAATTATAAGATTGTGACACTCGAGTAAATGAGAGGTATATGAATGAATCGAGACTACATTTGAATGAGAGGGTCGTAAGAATAGAATGAGAGGGGTCTAACTAAATAAATCATGCTGGAAAGACTCGTGTTCATTTATGAGGATAATTTTCACTCTTAAAAAACGAGAAATAGGTAACCCGACTATGAAGAATGTCGGGGCCATCAAGTGGAATATTCGAATTTTTGAATTATTATTTATAAATTTAAAAATTATTTAAAGAAAATAAAAAATGAAAAATAAACTTGATTTTTTTTTTTTTTTTAAAGAAAAAAATTTAGTTTCCTAAAAGTAAATAAATTAAATTAATAATGCCGATCACGTTGATGAGGTGGACGTGAAGATGGGCTTAGCTGTAAGATAAACTCTTGATCATGTGCGGTGCGCTCCACCACCTTTATTATACGCTTTTTTATTATTAAACCTATTAAAGTGAATCTAAAATTTTGAGTACATCTGGAACGTGTATTTCGTTAAGGAGAAAACAATCCTTACCGTTGATTTTGATGACTATGTCTTGACCCAGTTGTCACTGTCGTTTACCTTGGCTTTCTAACCACTTTTATGACTGTAAATTCGCTTCCATATACAAATTTTAAACCAAAAACAATAAATAAATCAATTTTGAGATTTTTTATAAATTAAAATTTCACTAAATCAATTTAGATAGTTTATTAAAATTTTGTAATATAACTATTAACGTGAGATCCGAAGTTGATTGGAGAAGAAACCCAAAACCTCACCGTTATAACAGCGTGGAAACCTCTCAGACATATTTTAAAACCGTGAGCCTAATAACAATACACAACCAGTCAAAGCTAACAATATCTGCTACTGGTGGACTTAAGCCATTATAAATGGTATAAGAGCCCGACATCACTAGGGTGTGTCAGCGAGGATATTGAGTTCTAAAGGAGTGGATTGTAAGATCTCACATCGATTGGAAAGAGAAAGAAAAGTCTAACGACAGTCGCTGGCCCCCAAGGGGGTGAATTATAAAATTTCACATCGGTTAAAAAGAGGATTGAAGAACCTAACAGCTAAGATCCCATATCAATTGGAGTGAGATAAGTTTTATTTTCCGTGTTTAATTTAATTGAATTTATTTAATTGACGTAATATTTTTATAATATAATATTTTTTTAGTCATTGTTTTTCTTGTCAAACCATATGAAATTAAAATTAACTGTTTTATAAAGCTTTGAAATTAAATATCAACATTATTGAAATATCTCTCTATATACTTAAATAAAAACAAAATAAATAAATTAAATAAAAACAAAATAAATAAATAAGGTCAACAATTCAATATCATTTTTTTAAAACTATAATGATTGTCTTTAACTGTAATATTTTGTTATAGTTTCTCAAATAATAATAATTATTATTATTAAATCAGATATTTACATTAAACAAATATATAAAATAACTGAAATAAAGTGGAAACTTCTTGTAAATTAATTTAACATTAAAAAATTTGGAAGCAGCATTGTTTTCTAAAAGGACGATGGACGATGGACTTTGGACATGAGGCAGTGTGACAGTAAGGACGCTAGACTCTAAGTGGAGTGGATTAGGAAGTCCTATATCGATTGGAGAAAGGAACGAGTGCCAGCTAGTACATGCATTCTAAAATCTGGAGGAGAAGTTCGAAAGGGAAAGCGAAGACAATATTTGCTAGCAATGGGCTTGGAGCGTTACAAATGATATTAGAGTCAGACACTTGGCTATGTGCCAGTGAGGAGGTTGAGCCCCGAAAGGGGTGAACATGAGGCAGTGTGTCCGCAAGGATGCTGGGCCCTGGACACGAGGGGAGTGAATTGGGAAGTCCCATATCAATTCGAGAAGGGAACAAGTATCAGCCAGTAAACTAGTTTTAAAAATCTTGAGGGGAAACTCGAAAGATAAAGTACAAAGAGAACAATATTGGGTAGTACTGAACAATATTGGGTAGTAGTGGGTTTGAGCCGTGTATATATATATATTATAATATAAAAGTCAAAAGAAATGAGCCTTGTTGTTCATTATTTGTAGTTTTATAGTTATCGCTCTCGTCTCTTTGTTTGGCGACGAAGAAAAAATCAATCTGATCGTTCAAGCAATCTCAAGCGAAGAAGAGAGGGAAAAATGAGTTACTACAACCAGCCACCGCCTCCCGTCGGCGTTCCTCCGCCGCAAGGTAACATCTAAACCGATACTCTTACTTTTTCCCTTTCTTACATCCGGTGCACTTTCTTTGATTTCTAAGGTTCAAATCGAATGGATCTTGCTGTCTTCTTCCACAAAATCGATTTAATCTTTGTTTTCGTTTCGATTTGACCGATTTTGGCTGCGATTCTGTGAATTTCAACGATTTTAGGTTATCCGCCGCAAGGATATCCGCCGAAAGACGCTTATCCACCACCAGGATATCCACCGCAGGGCGGTTATCCTCCTGCTGGTTATCCTCCGCAGGGATATCCGCCTCCGGCGTATGGTCCGGCGTACGGACCACCTCAGCCTCAACATTCAAACCAAAAGAAAGAAGTTGGATTCGTCGAAGGCTGGTAAGTCTCTGCTTCTCTTTCACTTTACAACCTTAGTTGATGCGATTTCGTTGGCGTTTTCGAGTTGAAATTGAGTCTGCGCGTCTTCGCGGCGGCGAAGTACGGTTACGGTTACCGATTAGTTGATTAATCCGTCTTCTGCGGCGGAGATTTTAGATTTCGAGTTTTTGTTTTCTTTTTCATATATATATATATATATTTTATTGAATTTAATTTTAGTTTTCGTTTTGAAAAAGAACGCATTCGACGATTTAATGGCCTTTCAGTCATTTCACATATAAATTATATATAATATATATATATATGTATATATGTGTGTATATATTATATATTCAAAGTCAAATTTCCAAGCGTTGATTTTCGTTATTAAAAACTTAATTTTGACTAAAAATTTGTCATATTATATTAATTTAGACTCCAAACTTTTAATAAATATTGTAATTATTACTATTGATTCAATTTTCATTAATTTTTCTACTAATTTTAATTTAAAAAATGGTGTAAAAACCTTCCTAAACTTTATCATTTGAATAAAATAAAACTTAGCACAAAATTAAGGTTAATATATATATATATATATATATATAAATCAATCATTGAATAAGTTTCTAAAATTAGTAAATTCCAACAAAAACATTTTGTATATTATTTCATCAATTTTATATGATATTTATGTTTTATAATTTATAAAATGTATAAATTAAATATATAATGAACATTTCCGTAATTTGGATTTAAAATAGATTTATTGAGTATTTTATTTCCATCTTAATTAGTTCCTAATGAAATTAAATGGTTATTATATATATATATATGAAAAAAGGTGCTGAGTTGGTTTCTAAATTTTGCAGTTTGGCTGCTCTTTGTTGTTGCTTTGTCTTGGATGTATGCTTTTGATCACGACCTTCTTCCTGTTTTATTCATCATATTGCGTACAGAATTTGAATTTCCATTTGGATTTGGATTTGTATTCGAATTTGAATTTGAATTTGATCTTTTGTCAGTTTGTAATATCATCTCTCATTCATACTTCTTCAACCTTGCTGGGAAAGTATATATTTTTCCTTTTTTGGTTATACTGTACTTAAATTTGGAATTTAGTTCTTAAATTTACACGAGAGTTTGATATTCAAATCTTTCTTCTTCGGACGTATTAATTTGACTTCATAAGCGGGACTGTCATTCCATAGCATGTTGCAAAACGTTTTCTCGAGCAAATTATTCTTCATTGCGTAAGTTCATTACAAGTTATTTTTATATGCTTCTTTCGAAAGAGCACATGAAAGACCTATGAAATCTCCATTGTACTAAGACCCGAAAGATAATTCAAGTAGTGTAAATCGGGACCCAAAACGAGCAAATCAGGTTTGACTCAAGCAATCACTCATGACCTAGTCGTAAGGTTGAAACTTCAGAGACCCATTTGATATCTTTATACCCTATCCATTTTGCCTTCTTCTTTTATCATTAAATTTTTTCTAGTTTTTTTGAGTTCAATGAAACTTTTTAGAACAACAATTGAAGTATGGAGGTTTGGAACTCCGACATCAAATAAGGTAGTACATACCTCCTTTCATCGAGTTACGTTGAATTTGGCTAAATTAAATGAATATGAAACTCTTTATATATATATATATATATATATATTTCTCGACAAACACAAGGGTGGAAAATGGGTTATGAGAAATGAGTTGAGATGGAGCAAGATTTTAGTTCGAAACATATAGGGAGAGATAATAGACGTTATATATAAATGAAGAAAGAAAGTATTATTTTTTGAGGTGATTGAAAATAAATCTATACCTCGAAAACATATGCCCACGACTAATTTGTTAATTAAATTATCATTTGCAATAGCTATAAAATAAATCGATATTCCGAATAATTTGAATTACCCAACCCAAATGATCTGGATAAAGAATGGATTGAGGTGAGATTTTCAAATCTGTTCATGGGGTGTAGTTTTTTTTTGTGGAACTAATTTTCGAATAATTTGAATTTTTTGAATAAAGATTGGATTGAGTTGAATAAAATTTTTATAAGATTTTCATTATTATTATTACTCACATGGTGGATAAATATGAATTTTTAAAATAATTAACAAAAAAAAATTGAACAATCAAGTTGATTCGTTCTGTTCATCCATTCGAAATTGGCTCCAAAAAAAACTTGATCAACCAAATTCAGTCGGTTTGAGTTATAAACTTATTTGGATTCAAATAAATGAAAATTTTATAGACAAAATTTAAAAATATATAATGAAATTGAGTGGAAAATTTTAATTAAATATTTAAAGATAAATAAATATATTATTTTTATTAAAAAATAAATTTACAATGGATTGATTATTTAATAAAAAAAATATTTAAATTGAAAAAGTTTATAATTAAAATAATTGAATTGAATCTAGAGATGTTGTTGTGAAGACGAACCAAATTATATAATGAATAGAGGCATTAGCCGTTCTTTTGCGGAGAGCAGAAGGGTGTCCTGTCAACAGCCGCGAGACAGAGGGGAAAGGGAGAGGAGGAGGAAGGGGTTCGATTACAAAACGGCTCTCTCTTTTTGTTTTCCATCTCTTTTACCCTTCTCCCCATTTTTCCTATTGCTTTTACTTCAAGATTGATAAGATTCTCCGTTTCCTTCATCATCTTCCTCTTCCTTCCCCACCCACTTCCGCTCTGCAGTCAAACAAACGCATCAATTCTCGTTTAATATGCTCTAGTAATCAGGTATGTGTGTATACTTCGATTGCATTTCGTTTAATAATCTGTAGTTATGCGAGCGATAAATCTCAGTTGGGTATGGTTGCGGCGGGTGTTTTTCTTAATTCTCGTTCTTTAATGGAAACTGTTCGGACTAATATTGGAGGATTTTGTGGTTATCTGTGCGGAATTGTTCGTTCTGTTGTGAATTTTGAAGTGATTTTATTAGGGTTCATTTGATTGACCCGTTATTCAGTGCGTACGCTTGCATTTGTGTGAATTTATGCAGTGGTGAAGGTCATATGTTCTTTTTGTTAGTTGTGGTTTAAGAAGAAAGGGGTTCATAGATTAGTTCATGGTGCGTAAAGATGAAATTAGAAACAGTGATGAAATGGTGGATGGAAAATAGAGGGGAGGACAATGAGTCATTATGTAGAAGGGTGGTGGTGGTGGTGGTGGGAGCTTTTAGATCTCTATTTTCCCTTTGGAGAGTATGGTTTTTAAAAATGTTGTTTGAATTGTAATTTACTTATCTTGCAGATTTATTATCACACTGAAAATGGATCAAGAGTTACCTGATAATGAAAATTTGCTCACTCGTATCCAATCGTTGGAACATGGTATGTCATCTCCCATTTATTGTACATGGTTTTTAAATGTTGGCAGTATCACTTTAGTATATTATTTTGAAAATCTCATGTACTTTCGCTTCTTAGTTGCATCCGAAGAAATAGTGCTGAGAAAAAGGGAAATGAAATAGAATTGAAGACTTCTTGAGTTCGTTTATTTTGAAAAGTTTGCTTGTATTTTCGTGTCTTTGTTGCACCCGAATAGATGGTACAAACGGAAACAAAATAGAATTATAGACTTCATTGAGTTAGTTTATTATGAAGGTCTCTTGTACTTCTGTATATTAGTTGTACCCGAAGAAATGGTGCTGGAGTAAATGGAAACTAATAGAATTATGCTAAAAGACTCCAGTCGGTCATTAAATATGAAAGATATGATAATGTCCAAGGAGAAGTATTGGAGTTAGCCACACTTCAAATCCCCTAGACCGCTCTTGTTTCTCTCTAATCAGACATTCCATATGATAGGAAAGAATAATTGCCTGCTTTGAAATCAACCTTCACTAAGAAGAAGAGGGAGATAAGTACTTCCTTTATCATAATCAGTAGCCTTCCCTATAGCTGAACTGACACTGAGATCTCTAGAAAATTTCTCTAGATTTTGTAGTAGAGGGATGTCTCCATAGGACAAAATCTTGGCCTTCCAACATCATGCATTGAACACACGACTTGTAGTCTAAAACCAAAGACGGGGAAATCTTTGCTGTTTAACTTTATTCCAAAGCAATCTCCCAAGAGAAGACTAATTTTCTTGGGGATCGCTAGACGACAAGGTGGGTTGATCAAACTGGTAAAAAAAAAAAAAAAAAACAGTCTACATGAGACTTTGAAGGTTCAAGAGTCCAAAACTCCTTAAGCTATCTTTTGTCATCAAAATTTGTCACCATGGTATATCGAAAGCAAAAGAAGAACGCAATGTTAGATGATCATTTTCTGCAACTCTGCATTTTCTTTATCTCGAGGAGAAGTATGGGTATATTGTAATTTCTTGTGCAACAAATCTTTATCATTATTCTTTGTTGGCACAAAATTTTTAGGCTCACATTTGACAAATTAGAGGCTTCTTCTACTTATTTGTATGGTTGGGTTCGTGTAGCCATCTAGTTTTTTTTTGGTGTTTGAGTTTGGGGTTTTCATATTTTTCTTTGCTGCATTTATTTAATGATGTAATCTTTTCAACGCTGATTTTTACATCCTGCAGAGCGTGATGAGTTAAGAAAAGATATCGAACAATTATGCATGCAGCAATCTGGACCTGGTTACCTTTCTGTGGCCACTCGAATGCACTTTCAGAGGTACCATAACTTTTCCCAATTCTTTTTCTGTTTTACCCCCACCCACTTTAAAAAGGAAGAGGTAGGCTTCCATGTGTTTAATGCAGACGAAGGTTGGCCTTGTATTTATTGAAATGGTTGAGTTAACATGATTATTAAACTTTTACGCCCCTATTAGGACAGCTGGGCTGGAACAGGAGATTGAGAACCTGAAAAAGAAGTTTGCTGCTTGTACCAGAGAGAATCACAATCTTCAAGAGGAACTCGCAGAAGCCTACAGAATAAAAGTATGATGGTTATTGGTTACTTTTTCATTTAAGTTTGGGACAAACCTCCTTTACAAGCTTATATTTCTCTTCAATGTCACCACCAGAGTCAGCTGGCAGATCTGCACAGTTCAGAGGTTGCAAAGGTATTTTTCTTGATTCCTGCGCTCGTCTACTTGTGTTTCTTTTCATAACTTGTTTCTATAAAGAATTGAAAATACCGACACCATAATTAATAAAGAATTTTACTAAAAGAGAGGAGGGAGGGCGGAAGAGGGTTTTTAGTAGTTAAAATTCACGTGTTAAGCTTTCTATTTCAATGGTACTTGCTTTATCCTCCATCTCAGTTGTAATTATAAATCTTCTTTATTTCCAGAATTTGGAATCAGAGAAACAGCTTAAGTTTTTCCAAGGTTGCGTTGCTACTGCTTTTGCTGAACGGGATCATTCCATTATGGAGGTCATGCAAGTCCTCATTATCTAAATTTTGAAGTTTCCTGGTTATAGTTTTCTTCTCTTTCTGATTTAAAATAATTTTGAAATTGCTTTATGATTGGTAACAGGCTGAGAATGCGAAGGAGAAAGAAGAGTCAATGTCGCAAAAGCTTAAAGAGGTCCAAAATAGGTACTACATATCTTTTCATCCGATGTTGGTTGCTGAAAAATCAAACTTGAAAAAAATCTACCCTGTCTTGAGTGATAACGAACCATATTAGATAGTTTTTTTTGTCAAAGGCTATCAAATTTACATTTAGAATCTCACCATTTTTAACCATGCTTGAAAGATGCTCGGAAGTTGAAACATAAAAAACAGCCCACTACTACAGACGATAAACCGTCACATGAACTTGGAGAACCATCCTAAACAGTGAGAGGGTTGAAGATCTAACAGTAGTTGGACAAATGTTTACTTTTTCTCATTTCACTTGATTTTTTATTATCCTATCATCTTCTCTTTGCAATGTATTTTCTATGTGCTTTGGCTGTACTGGTTGTGAAGCTATGTTATCCTAATTTTTTGTTCTTTTCTCTTTCTTTTTTCCTGGTTAGAATAGCTTTTAAACGTTATATATGGAGTTCTAAATGGTGGTGGGCAGCATAATGTCTATGAACTGGTGCTTTTTTAGTGTCCATATATTCTATTTGATTTTACGGGATTGCTACATATTGTTTTCCCACTTCCCTACCTCTTCTTTCTGTTCCTCCCCCACCCAAAATCATGAGTATCTTGTGTTGGTGATGCAGATTAGAAGAGTTGTCTTCTGATTGTCTTGATTTGAGGGAAAATAATGATACACTACGCATTAACCTAGCCAGGCAAGAAGAGTGGAATGAGGTTTCAAAACAGGTACCCACCCTTTCAAGTCCCTACCTTCCCATCCTTTCCCTGTTCTGATATTTTGAACATCTTGTTGGCATAAAAAAGTTAATGGCATCTGAGCAATTTTAATAGCCTAGTTAGATGGTTATCACTTCAGCTCTACGATGAACCAAAAGTGATCTTAAACCCGCCCATCTAAAACTGTAGTTAACTTCTAGATATCTTGCTGTATTATATATTTTTGTCCTGAGGGTTTCATATTGACGTATTCTTGCCAACCAACTTCGAGTAGGCTTTTGGTTGGGTCGATTCTAAAGCATCTAATGTATTTTTATTGTTTTATTGAAGAAAAGAGTATTTACTCCCGGGTATAAATCTTGGTACGTCTAAAGAAACAAATCTTTCCTGTCAAACTTCAATCTCCCCTTGCTAATTTTTAGGATTGTGGTATATCTACTATTATATATTTCTGGTTTGTTACTCTCTATTCTTCAATCTGGAGAATTTAATATTTTATTTATGGAGGTCATAGCATGAAGTTCTTCGTTTCTTCCATTTGCACATTTCTAACAGCTATTGTCTCAATTTATTAGGTAATCAATAAGTTTTACGAGATCAGACAGAATTCTCTTGAAGAATTTGTGGATACTAGCTGGGACGAAAAATGTCAGTGTCTTTTACACGATCCTCTAGAAATGTGGAGTTTCAACGATTCATCAACGTCTAGATATATAGTAAGTTTTCATCTAGCAATTGGATTGTTCCCAATTTATGATATTATTTATTCTTCACCTAGATTATTTGATGTGTTTTTTTTCTTTTCTGGGTGATTGATTTTCCGGTTACGGCAATTATTCAGGCAAAGAAATAAATTTTCACCCTAAACTTGGCAAGGTGTGTCAATTAGTGTCACAATTTCTAGCTTCTGTTCAATTTCTGCTAATTCACATACTAACTTAAACAAAAGAAATTTAAAAATCTCCAACTCACTAATTCAATAAATATCAAGCTTCACACCAAACTAAACTTGATCATGGAAAAATGTTGCTTAAACTTGAGTTAAGGCAAAAATTGCCACACTTACCCAAGTTTGATAATTTCTATAATATCTAATTGGAACAGGATGCTTGATTGATCAAGTGAAATGACTTAATTATGCCTAATTTTTAATTGGAATATGAATAAAAATCTTGTCCAAGCAAGAAGCAGAGTTTTCCCTCTCCTCATCTTGGTGCTTCCTTTGTCAGAAAGATAATAAATCACAGGATCACATCTTTCATTCATTGGTACTTCGCTGTTGACATTTGGGTTGAGCTATTTAGTGCTTTCGGGTGGTACAAGGCCCCCCTTCATACAATTGGTTGGCTTCAGATGCTTTTAACAGACTGCCCCTTTAAATTGGACCAAGAAATTCTATGATCAAATATTGTTAGAGATGTTTTTTGGATGATTTGGCAAGAAAGGATTCAAGAATCCACCTAGGCGAAATTAGATCTTCGAGTGAAGTCTTAAAGTTGTCTATTTTCAATGCTTTTTATTGGTGAAGTCATTACCATCTTTTGTATTTCTTTGTTTCATTTCATTCATTCAATGAAATTGTTTCATATAAAAAAAAATAAGCAGGCATACCTGAGAAATTCAGCATACATCAGTTGTCCTTTTGCATCCCTTGCAAGTGCAATAGTTCTCTTTTAGATGTAACTTTAGGTTTGAGGTGCTGATGCAAAATACTTCCGAAACATTGTGATTCGTGGTTGGCCTGGCAAATCAAAAAATGCAGGGACTTGGCCAAATGTCAATACAAACAGCTTTCTGTTTTCACCATGGTCGTGTATAGTCAGAAAGAAATTGGAGAATTTTGAGAATATTAGGGACTCATCATTCTTTGGGACTATATTGTCTTTGATGCTTGTGCAGCTTTTGTTCAAAGATGTTGGTAATTACTCTCTGAGATGGGGAAAAGGAAGGGTACAGTATATTTGATTGTCTTCACCTATCAGAGTTCAATCAGGAGCGACAACTAAATTACAAGGGTCAAGGAAATGTCCAAGAAATATTTACAATGGTTCAAAACTGACAAGAGAAATATACAAGATATTTACTATGGTTCAAAAATTGAGAAGGAAAATAAAACAAGAAGTAACCATAGAAAAAGGGAGGAGATACAACGAGAAATTGGTGAACTGGAAGAAGTAAAAAAGGAAAGAGCTATCTTACAAGTAGGTTCTACTCGACAACACTCCCTCTCAAATTGATTGGTATATATTGATTAAGCAAAATTTAGACAAATTTTCAACTTTTGCCAAATAAAGCTTTAGGAATTATATATTCAGTTTGGAATCTTGCAGCAAACCCGATGGAGTAATTTGTTCATATTATTGGAATCTTTTTTATTAAAAATATATGATCTTTGTGACTAGCAAATCAAGTTATCCTTGTTGCACGTAATGTTATGTATTCCAACATTTTGGTTAAATATGGTCTGTGTGTGCAAATGGATTAACTTCTCTTCAGACAGAATTCTTTGGAAGGAGGACTGGAGACAATGAAGAAAACAGTGGATGATCTTCAAAATAAGCTACGGATGGTATGATTGTTTTCTCCAATATTTCAACTTTGCATTTAACTTCATCATGGGTTTAACTGGTAATCAATATATGGGATGTAGGGTGTGGAAATTGAAAAGCATTTAAAGTTGAAGGTGAAAGATTTGGAGATGAAGCTGGTCAGTTCTTCCACCTTTGGAATAGCTATAACCTAATTTATACCTTAAATCATCTTGTTTACCTCTGATGCAGATTCGCATGGCTGATACGGTCAAGAGCAAGATATCAGGGTTTCATCAATACTATTCTCACCACCGAGATCATATATTGAATTTATTGGACAATGAGAAATCTAGTATGAATTCAACAATAGGAGAGATTGAAGAAAAGATCATGCAATATAGCTGGGCAGTTCAGAATTTGAAAGATTCTGAGAAAGAGCTGAAAACTGAAAATGATTCCGAGGATGGCCATGTGATTACCAATGCCAAGGTGGGTATAGTGGATGCAGAAATGGACTTCCCTCAACTTTGAATAAATGATAATGGAGAATCGATGCAGTTTCTGTGCTACGGTCCTTGTTATGTTAACAGTATTATAGGCTTATGGTTTTACATTTGTGGTTGCTCATGAAGTATTCCATTTGTCTATTGATAGTTTATATATATTGTCGTTCAATGAAAATAGTATCATGAATATCTGAGTGAACTTATTTACTGTGCCCGATTTCTGTGTGGTCTTCCAATGGTATTTTGGTTTTCAAGTGGAATGCGATGTCAAGGCCAGAATTTTCATCTAACCATTCTTCAGTGAAAAGTTTTATGAGCATGTGTAGGGTTTGTCATGAAAATGGGGGTAAATTTCTTACGACGTTCAAACACATTGCAGATGAAAACTCCTGAGTTACCAGATCCCATTGCTGATGAAAATGTTGAGGCCTCTGAAGCTCTCGCTTTGGCACTTCAAGAAAAGGTACTACTTTATTATTCCTATAGTATTTTTCCGTTCCTCTGTTGTGTTAACTTATCTTGCATGATTCAGCAATAACCACTCCTATATTATCTTAGGGTGTGTTTTTCCTATTTTTCTTCTGATTGTTCTCTTAACTATTGATCTTTTGTTAGGTTTCAGCTCTGTTACTTCTTTCACAACAGGAAGAGAGGCATCTGCTGGAGAGAAATGTCAATGCAGCTCTTCAAAGAAAAACAGAGGAGCTTCAGAGAAACTTACTACAGGTTTTATACCCTTCACTGTGGCTTCAAGATTTCAAGAATATCGTTTTAAAATGTCTAAAAGACAATGTGCCTCTCAAATTTATTTGATTCAATGGTTCCAATTTTATTAAAACAATTTCTATTCAAATACCATAATTCAATACATTCACATGCTTTTAACGAATCTTAATCGAACCCATATTTGCTCAATGGATTCAATCTGCTCATGGTAAAACTTCATATGGGTTCGATATACTTTTATCTTCAACCAGCAGCCTGTCAATGTGGGTTGAAGCATATGGTTGTCAGGTTGGTTAAATGCTGTTAATGAAAATAGTAATTCACTATTCTTAACAATAGGGCCCAGAATCTTCTTGGTTCATCATGCTATTGCTTTAAGTTGACGTACAACTACATTGATCTTAGTAAGAGGTGCTTTAGATGCACGTGGTTCCAAATTAATGCCGGATAAAAAGGATTTTTGTTATAGTTTTCCTTGCAACCGTCCACTATTACTTGGAATGAGAGTGAATCTTGGTTGATCCGATTCTGAAATGATAATGACATTTGATTTCAGGTTACCCATGAAAAAGTTAAAGCACTAATGGAGCTGGCCCAAGTAAAGGAAGAACTTCAACTACTTAAAGAGTATGTTTATATCTGCTTATCAACTTGAGACTGATTGTTGTCTTGTGTTTGATTCTCATGACAATATACCAATGTGGATGGCTCTACGACAGTTTTTTGTATTTTTCCCTCAAAATGATTTCACCATCTTTTAACTAGAGTTAGTAATCTTATGGATATGGATAGTAGTAGTACAATTGACTCGCATGATATGTGTGTGTGCAAGGAAAAGTGTTGATGATTTGAAACGAGGAGCCGGGACTGTGGAAAGGAAACTTGTTAGTCACGAGAGAGAGGGGAAACTAAAAGGCTTGCTGAAGGCTTCATATCTGAGACGTTGGGTCGGTATGCCAGAAATCAGTGGGAGTGAAGCTGCAGTTTACGTGGATAATGAAGAAAATTACTCATCGCGAAAGTCTGCTGTGGATTTTGCCAGGTTAGTTAACATTTATGGTGTTCTTGGATTGTGACTCTTGTATGTTTTGGTATTGCATGTGATATCAATTGGCATCGTTAACTTTATTGCAGTTGTATATGTGAAAGGCTCGTCTATTTTGATTTTGTTTTCAGAATGAAAATTGAAAATGCTACTCTTAGAGAAAGTATTGAAAGCATGGAGCAACTGACCACTTCAATTCACAGGCTTCGTCTCTCTCTTCTGAAGGTTACCTTCATAACTCCTCTTATATAGTTCAAGAACGTTAACCAAGTCTTTTAATAGTTTAATTCTATATAACTGTACTTATATGTCCCCTTTAAGTATTTGATTTGACTCCATATCTAACCTCTCTCCCCCTTCCCTCCCTACCCGCCCCTCCACCTCATCGGAAACTGCAACCATGGCTCCACCCTGTAGTCTATCCTCCCTTCTCCACAACAGATTAGATCAATCTCGATAGAAAGGAAAGCATTTTTTTATTGAAGTAGACCAAACCTCTCGAGGCTCCCATGTTTGTATCTTCGAGTCTTCCAAAGACGAGGCTTTCTCCTTATCGATTCATTGGAGTACTCTGCAATGGATCAATGATACTCTTTGATGATCAAATAGTTTGGATTGAGAAAATTTCCAATTAGAAAGGATATTGTGTGGAGTTGGTGACGCTGCCGACCTATTTGATAATTTTTTAAATCCACGAATTTACTAGGCACAAAGTTGAAATTTTAGGGTCTTAGATATAAAACTCAATTTAGATTCGTCAATTTTTTAAAATTCTGAATATATCATGAACGTATGAGACATAAAATTAAAGTTTAGGGATCTAATGAGATTTTTAAAGTTGCGCTAATAATATTTGCATCATTTGATTCACAAAAAGGACATCAAATCACTTGTTATGGGGCTCAAGTTGCCACACTTAAAGCTTCTGTTAATTTGCAGGCCAAAGAGTCTGGTACTTCTGAAGGTCCAACTTCAAGCGTTTTGGAAGCTCTAAAGGGTATAATCAATGAGGCAAAACTCATAAAGACTGCACTTAGCAGCTCTTTACCCATCAGTTGGTCAGCTGAGGTAAATATTGAGTCCAGTGGGGAAACTTTACATGATTCTTCAAATAATGTTTTAGGAGGAGAGTCTAGACCTGGAAAGATAGATTTCGTTTCTGCTGCTGGTTTTGAGATGGTTGAGCTCCTTGTTTCTGTGGCTGAGTTGTTATTAAAGGATTACAACATGGCTGAAAGTGGTTCTTGAATATGATGATGGCTGGATCATTTGATGATGAAGCAAAGTGGTGTGTGCATTACTGTGTAGGTGTTTCTTTAGAATATATATACAAACTGTAAATGCTGAATG
Organism: Cucurbita pepo subsp. pepo; assembly: GCF_002806865.2. NCBI lineage: Eukaryota > Viridiplantae > Streptophyta > Magnoliopsida > Cucurbitales > Cucurbitaceae > Cucurbita > Cucurbita pepo. The sequence goes on from NC_036652.1 coordinate 5,479,178, forward strand.
TATCCTTTAGTCTATTGGCTCTGATGGAATTGTGTTCTTCCTGATCATTTGTACATTTTTTTTGTTATGTATTGATAATTTGATTAGTTAAACGAAGAAAAGGAGGAAATGATGATTTATCTAATTATTGCATATCATTTTTGTTAGTTCTAACTTGTGAGGGAGCCAATTATTCATCTTTGGGCTGTTAATTAATGTTTATATTAAGGTTGTTAGAATTGACACATGATTTAGTTTAGTTCAAAATATTTCTCTCTACGTTGATATTGTATTGTTTACAAAGTTTGAATTTCACGTGGCTAATTTGTTTGCTAGGTTCTAAGCTAGGTTATAACAAATGTCGCACAATCACTATCAAAAGTGTGATTGTTACAAGTAGAGTAAGAGGATCTAAACCTCTGACCTCTAGAGATTATCGTTGAGCCATATTCACTTAAATAATGTTTTCTTAATATAATCTTCGATCCCTAATCAAATTAGAAGTTAACAAGGAACCATATATAGCATTTAAGTTTGCCAATCAAACTAGCTAGAAGTTACCAAATATGTTGTGCTTAGTCCGGAATACAATCATGAAAACACCAATTAGGTAGATCAAGAAAACATCAGTAGCATAAGGACAATTAACTCATAAGGACCACCATTAACACCAATTAGCTCACAAGACAAGTTATTTGTCAACCGAAGTAGAAAACAAGTTATTCAGCTTCCCAAATTGGATAACTAGACTTTGATACTTGAATAGCATGGGAAGAATTGACAACTATCTTAGAACTAACGAATAACTTGTTTGATTACACAAATGTCTTAGAATTGATGATACTCAACTAACACACAAATCTTCGGATAGACCTTTCATACTACAATCTCAAGTGTCGAAGAGCCGACATGAGGTGCCAAACCGTCCTAGAACCTATTAGATACTATTTATATTAAGATATAAACACGAGATTAACGATTACGATCATAAAAATGGATTCAAATGGACACACTTCAAGAATTATCTCTTCAAATGATATTGAATAATATAAACAATCTGTTGAAATGTTGAAGAAAACATCAACAAACTGCCTTTCTCAAGAGAATACAGAAGAATCCAGTTTACAGAGAAATGGAAAAGCAAAAAAACAAGCAACAAAATTGAAGAGTTAACATTTTTTTGTTTGTTTTTTGTTTGAAGGAAACAATGAAGACTGTGTTGGAGACTAAGATTCAGCTGCAATCTCCATCGGATTATTAGCATTTAGAGTATCGATTGGCACTGAATTCTCCTTTTGGCGCTCAGTTTCAAGCTGGCTGTAGTTTCCCTTCTCCTTGAACAGTTGAATGTGATGATGCTTGCAGTACAGCTTCCCCTCATGTGCTATGTAGTTTGATGGGCTTATTGTGCACCCTCCATGGCTACATTTGAAGCAGCTCTTGTGGTACGCCGTCCCGTTCACCGTTACCTATCCAACAACGAGATGATCAATTTAGTTTTTTCTGACCCTTTCGGGTCGTGACCCGACTAGGCACTTCGCACCCTTTGGTCGACACGATTGCAAATCGAACAAGTCTAAAACTGACATGATTAGTTGGGGTGTCGTAGTACCTTTTCAATGGGATAAACAGTCTTGATGCAGCCTGCACATTTATCTCTAGTGCCACCAAACATGGAGGAGACTGACTTTGCATTCTGTCGATTGCAATTCATCAGTTAAGTGTTCGGTCTCGTTTGATAATAATTTTGTAAATGGGTACAAACAAAATATTACCTCGTTTTCAGTGGGCTTTTCGGGTTTCGTGATTTTTGGAGTTCCTGATAAGAAACATCGATCGAAGCATTTTAACGAACAATTGAAAATACGAAAAGTAGTGATTAGCAAATAATAAGGTTTAGAAAATTGCCTTCAAAGCTCTTGTCAAGGCTGCCAGTTCTCTTGAAGAGTTGATCATAGTGAGGCCTGCAATACAGCACTCCCTCAAAGGAACAATAGTTGCTTAGCTGCAAATCCAATATTTAACACGGTATTAGAATACCCGATCATTAAATGCAAGAACATTTTTCTCGAGATTCTCGAAATGAGGCGTATATCTCAACTCCACTCAACCCGAAGCCAAAATCAAAGCCAATTTTTAAGAACTAAAAAAGAGTTTCCAAAAACACGTTATTGCTTAGAAATTTAGCTGAAACCTGAAAACCATTCTCGAGAACGAAAAACTAAAAATCAAACGAAAAATCAAACGGGTTTATTCAAAAACTCGTTTTCAACCCCACTCAACCGATAGTCATCAAAATCGAAGCCAAATTTTGAAAACTAACACGTTTTTAACATAGTATTAAAATAACTGATCGTTAAAAGCAAGAACTTTTATCTCGAGATTCTCGAGAAGAGACAATACATCTCAACCCGTAATCATTTTAAAACCAAATTTCGAGAACAGAAAGCTAAAAACTCAAACGGGTTTCGAACAATTTTCGAAAAGAATTGACCTTGAGGGTGCCTTTACAATGGTAGCATCTGAAGCAAGGCTTATGGAAGATCCTATTATCAGCAGTAAGCTTATCAACAAGATAAACAGTCTTGTCACAGGCCATGCACTTCTGTGTGGTTCCTGCAAAGCTGGCCATCCCTACCTGCTTCCTCTGTATAATAAGCCTCACCGGTTCGCCGCCGCACGTACCGCCCCTTCAAAAATGAACAATCCACCGACCGACCGAACCAAACCGAACCGAATCAAAGACGACGGGGACGGGGCCGGGGAGAGTGGCTTATTGCACGTTATTTGGTTGGTTGGTTGCTGTTGTGGGCAATGCAGGTCCCTTATTGTGTTGCTTGTGCTGTGTCTCAATTGCATGCCTCTCAATAAATACTGAGATTACAACCAAAATCAAGTGGTTCAGATTATTTCAATGCTCATTTAACGATAAACCAATGGATTCAATTACCAAAATTAGCAACTAATTAAATCATAATCTCAACTTAAATTTCATTTTAATCTTAATCTGTTTCAACAATTCTTGGGCCAATTTTAGCTTTTTTTTTTTTTCTTTTTTTTTTTTGTATACAGAAGAAAAATTAATTATTGGATTAATTTAATTATTAGGATCTCAAATATTTTTATTAATCAATTTTCGATAATAACAAACAATTTCAAATTATTACATGAAGAAAAGATATTAGATATTAATTACATGTGTTGTGAACAGTGCACAAATGGGCATTTGGTCTAGTGGTATGATTCTCGCTTAGGGTGCGAGAGGTCCCGAGTTCAATTCTTGGAATGCCCCAAATTTTTTTATTACATCTACTACCAAAAAGTTTGTACACCTTATAAAAATCATATTTCAAAACGGGCATTTGGTCTAGTGGTATGATTCTCGGAATGCCTATACCACCCAACCACCCATCTTTTGTTGATAAGATTAGTGCAAGCATGATCGTTTTTTACGGCGGTACGCGTAAGAGATTTGATAAATTTAGTAATAGATCTGTCTTATTTCTTATTCTTATTATAAGTAATAGTAAAAAATTCGAATTCAAATATATGAAATGGCAACAGGTGCAACCAACAATTATAGTAAAAATTTCAATTTGAGATTGTAGCGGGTAAAAACTGTTTAACAAGGAGTAAAGAATCGTGCGAGGAACTTGAATACTAAAAAATATACTTGCGAGTAAAATTTTCGAACTTTGNACTTTTTTTTTTTTTTTTAGACTGCATAAACAAGTTGAGAATGATCTCATTTTGCGTTTAAAAGTTTAGTCTAATAAGTCTCAAGTAAATTAAAAAAAAGTGGAATTAACAAGCCGGGCATTTGGTCTAGTGGTATGATTCTCGCTTTGGGTGCGAGAGGTCCCGAGTTCGATTCTCGGAATGCCCCGAAATTTTTAAGTCTGGAATTTAAAAATATGTTTTTATTTAATTTGTACAAAGCAATTTGCAAAATTGGGCATTTGGTCTAGTGGTATGATTCTCGCTTAGGGTGCGAGAGGTCCCGAGTTCAATTCTCGGAATGCCCCATTTTGTTGAATCTTTTTATTCCCTTTTTTCCACATCTTATTAGTATTAGAAGAGAGATAAAAAATCAGACCTTTTGATATTAGCGTTACTCCAAGGTAGAAGCAACTGTTTCNAAAGTGACACTGGTAAATTTACTCTATAATCTAATAATCCAATTTTCATAGAATAGAAGCAAAAAAGGTCCTAATGGAATTGATTCGGTTTTAGGCAATAGAAATCGTTACTCGATCTTGAACGTTAATCCCTTTTTACCATATTTTTCTACCCAATTCAACATAATTCAAGTTATGGAACTAGAAAATCTAGAAGTATTAAATCACACAATCACACACCTTTTGTGCGTCGAAGAAACAATAGATTTTAATCAATCAAGATATATATGCTTAGAAACTAAAATTCATAGATAATAGATTCAAATACTTAGTATAAATAATTTGAGAATAGGTGTCTAGATCTAAAGTATATATAATAGTAATACATGCACATGGCTTCACAAAATACAAATGTTTAAATAATGAATTAACTAATAATAACGATCCTAAGGATTCCCAATTTTGAAGTAAAAAATAGAAAATAAAAAATAAGTAGTAATATAATTAATGTTGCAAAGGGTATCAACAAGGGCATTTGGTCTAGTGGTATGATTCTCGCTTTGGGTGCGAGAGGTCCCGAGTTCGATTCTCGGAATGCCCCAATACTTTTTATTATTTTCCTTCTTAATGATTCAAATAGAGAAAGCCCTTCCAGGTACTTTCCTTCTTTCATAATTCTTTTTATATCATAAGAAAACAAAATATTATATAATTAGGTAAGAGACCTCCACATCAGCTATATTTTGTCTAATTATATACAAATAAAAAAACTCATTAAACATAATCGATAAAGATCAGATAACGTCTAGGGCATTTGGTCTAGTGGTATGATTCTCGCTTCGGGTGCGAGAGGTCCCGAGTTCGATTCTCGGAATGCCCCATGTTTTTATTTTTTTCAATATTTCCATTTCTATGCTAACAACAGCAGAACCCTCTCGCTATTACAATACCTATAATAAAACCAGAATTCATGCTCCAGGCACAAAGAGGCCCCATGTGATACCCAAAAAATGAAAATGGGCAAGATATTAATTATAGTCATTAACGTCTATATCATACAAATCAGCCTTGTCAAGATTAATAATAATAACATTCAATCATGTATGATCTTGAGCTACAAAAGTATATATATATATATATATATATATATATAGACTTCGACCTAGTTAGGGATGAGATCACTTCTAAACCATGTTAATACTAAAAACTTGAAAGAGCATTCTACAATCCACTAAGATTCAAAAAGTTTTAAATGAATTCTGTTGTAACAGTCCAAGTCCAGACTTCGATTTTCTTTCCTGGTTTAAAACGCGTTTACAAGGGAGAGGTTTCTACACTCTTATAATGAATGTTTCGTTCCCCTCTCCAATCAACGTAAGATCTCACAATCCACCCCCCTTGGAGGCCTAGCGTCCTTGCTGGCACGCCTGAAGACTGACTCTAATACCATTTGTAACAGTCCAAGTCCACCGCTAATAGATATTATCCTCTTTGGACTTTGCCTTCCGGACTTCTCCTCAAGGTTTAAAACGCAGCTATTAGGGAGAGATTTCCACAACCTTATATAAGGAATGTCTTGTTCTCTTCTCCCTTTCAAGTTCTCTTTCAAGATCATCTCAAGTTCTCTATATGCAAACACAGTTTTAGCAGATATGACATTGATATTTCTAATATCCATTTTCATCAGAATATATGAAATTTCCTCTCCTATCATAACATAATTCCCAAGAAAGCAGCAAGTGAATATGAAGTATGGGACTATGTGTAGTAAAACCAAGAAAGGGAGAAAGAGGTAAGCAGAAAACCATTCTTTTTCTTAACTACTAATATATCTATACATTAAGGAACTTGATCTACTACAACTAATTATAGTCCAATTACACCTTGAGTTAGTTCAAGATCTAAAATGAATAAAATTTCCATATATGCATATGGATATCATCTATGTCAACAAACATACAAGAGGTTGTTCTGAATAACAAGTTCCAGAATGTCAGACGGAGATATAAAAGGAATATAAATAATGGGCTTCTTAGAAAACTGGAAAATAATAATAAGGCGTCTAGGATTATACTAATAAATGGCTGACAAGGAAAGCATCAAAAAGGGCATTTGGTCTAGTGGTATGATTCTCGCTTTGGGTGCGAGAGGTCCCGAGTTCGATTCTCGGAATGCCCCCAAACTAGTTTTTTGGAACTTGAAAAAATAATTTTTATCACTTATCTTTGACTCTATGGCAAATGGGTTTGGTAAAAGTCAACCTAAATGCCTGCACATGTCAAAATGAATCTCTTTTCAGGTCAAAGAAATTAGATCCCCCCCACCCACCCCCATCTGCTTCGTACAACTTCCTAATATATCTTGCTTCATACAACAAAATGTTGCAAAGAATCACAACGGATCAGTTCATGATCTAAAATGAATAAAAATCATCCATTGCACATGGGTATCAATCTGAATAACCATTTCCAACGTGCGTAAGCTGGCAGAATATATGCAATTGAAGTACTAACAATAATGTATTCAAATGATGAAATAAAACATACGCAAAATGTTAAATTATTGCCCTACGGCTTGATTGAAAATTGAAAACACAAATACTTAAGAAAGAAACACTATTAGATGTAATCCATCTGCAATCAATCTTTATTTTCTTGAGACAACAAGATGTATGTGTGCTCCCGCATGTGTAATGATAGAGAGAGGGAGAGAGAACTGCTCATACAAATACAGAAGGAAATTTATAGCAGAAAAATCCATTATTATAGTTCTCTTCTCCCTCTACATCATCATTGGGCATTTGTTTGAATGATTCTCGCTTGTTCCAGAGGTCCCAAAATCAATTCTCGGAATGCCCCACTTCAACTAGTTATTTTGTCAATCTTTCTACTTAATGCAATCGACTTATTACCATTATTGTTGGTCATAGTAGTTTTAGAATTATGAAATATGAAAAATTAGATTTGAAGATTCTGACCTAAAACGAACCTACTCCCAAGATTCCTCATAAAATAAAGGGTAAGCAAACAAACATTTGAATTTACATTAGATAGAGGAAAAATAGTTCAAACCTATAATAACCTCAGTCCAACTCCTGCTTACCAGGAAGAAGCAATTTTCTTGTTCAAAGAGGCCTAAAGGCAGTGGATCTAGTCTTCTGATATTACTTTGCATGCAAAAGGGCCAGTGTACAGGTTCTGAAAGCTACAGTTCGAATGCCATTGTGATAGTTTTGAGCACCCTCCCATTGCTCTAAATTACACTAGGAAGAGGGTGAGGGAGATGGGTCGAGGTAGTTACAGAGAGTAGGGAGTAACTGTGTAGCTAGGGTCCTTTACTATTAATCTTCTGATAACTAATTCCATGGGGGTAGTACGCTCAGTACATGAGAGAGTTAAGTAGCTACGATGTAAGTCGGTAAAGGCACTTCAGGAGTTTGCTGAGTTAGGTGAAATGAGATCTCTCTATTCATCAACCACTACTCCCACTGATAGTTTTAGTGGGAAGATGATTCTATGTCTATATACATAGAGGCTTTACAGATTTTATTCTGTGGTAAGAATTCAAGAATTGGCAAGAGCCTTTTGTTAGAAGTTTAGGACTTGTCTGTTACAAGACAATCTAGAGGAAAAAAATCCCTTGATTGTGTATAGTTTTCTCCTTCATCCTCTAGTACTTTCAACTTTGCAATGAAACTTGCAGAGTAAAAAAAAAAAAAAAACCTCAAAAGGGTGAATAATTATTGCAGAACCACAATTTGAGTCAACTTAAGGTTTAAACTGCTGAAATAGTCGATATTACCGCACGTGTCATTTCTGATAACATTCCTTATAAGCAATCCAGTGAGTTATTCAAATACTAGTGCACAGTGCAAGATAGATTGCATAGAGAACTGACAATAAGGTAATTTTATATAAGGATAAGGTTAAATTAAGTTTACAGAATATGTTCCATCACTATCAAACACTAGCCAAGCAAACAATAACTTGTTTTGTTACTGAAACGTATGCTAATACAAGATCGATGACTACTCAATAACTTTTTACACGTCAATGCATAGAGTTGTTAACCCAAAATATCATCTAAATAAAGACATTGCAGGTGGAAAACCGATCATTAAATTTGAACATACAGCATCTACTGCCGGAGGCTAAATCGCAACCATGGCAGGAACAGCAATCCAAGAATTGAAGAGAAACAACAACGCTCACCTAGGAGAATGTTCTAAATCTCCCTACAAGTTATCAAATAAACTGCACAATTTTTAAATCGTGCAGTTTTTGAATGTTCTAAATCGCAACCATGGCAGGAAAAGCAATCCAAGAATTGAAGAGAAACAACAACTCTCACCTAGGAGCATGTTCTAAATCTCCCTACAAGTTATCAAATAAACTGCACAATTTTTATATCTAACAAAATCGACAAACAAAAAACCTAGAAGACGAAGGCTACGAAATAAACCGCAAAAGAGAAAAAGAACAGCAAGTAATTTGTGCTGTTAATTTCTAACCTCGAAATACACCTCAAATCAGCTTCCACCATCGCATCTGCAACGAAATAGCCAGTATCGCTCTATTAGCAGTTCCATGCGTATTGACAAAAGATGAATAAGAATCTCCAGCCGAAATAACAGCATGCCGAATCTCGAATCAAAAATCATAGTGATCGTTCCAAGTTCATGCAAAGCAAGTAAAAAAAATACAGAAAAGAAAGGCAACGAATGAACAGCTCAAGAGCAAGCGGTTTCATATATGTTACGAATTTTCCAAGTCTCTAACCTTGAGAGATACACGCCATATCAGGTTTCGCCATTGCAGTAGCTATTTTAGCAGTTCGACATGAACCGATTCTCTTAGAGTGCCAGCAAGAAGAAGAAGAAGAAGAACAGGAATCTCGACCTCGATGTCGTAATTTGTGGTTCATACAGAGCATAAATCATCGGTGAGTGACATTTTTCCGTGACGTTGAAATTTGAAACGGAAGGTATTTTCCATCGTTTTCGCGGCAGCCAAACAAAGCGAGACACTCGGGTGCGCGCGTTTTTCTTAATAGATTATAATGTTGTTAGAAAAGAAGTTAGTTGATAGGTGTGCACCAAGAAACGTTCCACGCCCGCTTTAAAATAGTCATCTAAAACATTTAAAGCCCTCACCACTTCAAAATTTTGATGTCAATTACATACCACAAATTTACTCCCGGTCCATGCGGTCTATTCACTGCTAGTAGATATTGTCTATATAAATTTTGTTTTCTTCTCCGATCGATGTGGGATCTCACAAGTCACCCATTTTGAGGATGGGATCGATGTGGGATCTCATAATTCACCCATTTTGAGAACGGGATCTCACAATTCACCCATTTTAGAGGCCCAACGTCCAACCGATGGAATTTCACAATCCCCAACGGATGTGGAACCTCACAATTCACCCATTTTGGGGGCTCAACGTCCAACCGATGGAATTTCACAATCCCAGCGAGAGGTGAGATCTCACAATTCACCCATTTTGGGATCCAACGTCCAACCGATGGGATTTCACAATCTACCCACTTTGGGGGCCAGCGTTCTCACTAGTGGCACACCGTTTAGTGTCTAGTTCTGAACTTTTCTGATAGGGAGAAATTTCCAACTCAAAGGCCATTTATGCTTGGAAACTCAAACTTCCATAAGGGTCCCAATCTTACCACAAGACGGGTAACGAGAGTAAATGAACAAACTATTTTTCAGTTAAACTAAGAATGTCTTTCTAAAATGAAAACATCAATCATCTTTAGCCAAAAAGATTTCTTTCTCGTATGTTTTTCAGTTAAATCAAGAACATCTTTCTTGAATGAAAATATCAATCATCTTTAGTTCAAAAGGCTTCATTCTCGTGGTAGCTTCTCATATAGGGAGAGAATTCATCTATATTGATGGCTCGTATATATTCTATCTCAAGTTGACTTACCACACAAAACGGAGGCCTTGGTTCAATGTAATCCAGTCAATTTTGAGCCATTTTAATGGATTTTGAACACAATGGTCCAAGTAACAGATGTAGAATCATACACAAAGAGAAAAAAAAAGTTTAGATCACAATCCACATAGTCAAATCGAATCAAAATCAACCACTGTTTCTCCCCCTTTTCCTCCCACCAACAAGAGAATCAGAGCCCTCATCAAATACAAATCTAAACCAATGTACATGTAGGTATGTGCGAAGGTATAAACACAAAACAGGACAGCGAAGTTGGATATCAGCAAAGCCTCAGATGGACAACTGAGACATATTTGCCAACTACAAATATGCCTCCTACAATTACACGTTGGAAGCTGAAATTGCACACACTCCTGCAGCCACCTCAGTTTTTCGACTTCGAATGCTTTACGAGCCAATCAATAACAGTGTCGATATTCGTCGAGTTCTTGCAGGAAATCATAAAGCAACAGACTTCTCTATCAGTTATAGACTTGAGTCCCCTGCAAACCACAAGGACTATGTTGAGGATTGTTGGGAGGGAATCCCGTTGACTAATTTAGGGAATGATCATGGGTTTATAAGTAAAGAATACATCTCCAGTGGTGTGAGGCATTTTGGGTAAGTCCAAAGCAAAGTCATGAGAGTTTATGTTCAAAGTGGACAATATCATACCATTGTGGAGATTCATGATTCATAACATGGTAGCCATGACCTAAACTTAGTCATGTCAATAGAATCCTCAAATGAACAAAGAATTGTGAGCCTCAAAGAGGTAGGCAAAAGTGACTAAAATGTCGAACAAAGGGTGTACTTTGTTCGAGGGTACCCTTTGTTCGAGGGCTCCAGAGAAGGAGTCGAGCCTCGATTAATGGGAGGCTACTCGACGTCTCCATAGGCCTTAGGGAAAGCTCTATGTTGTACTTTGTTCGAGTGGAGGATTGTTGGGAGGGAGTCTCACATTGACTAATTTAGGAATGATCATGGGTTTATAAGCAAGGAATACCTTTCCATTGGTATGAATCCTTTTGGAGAAACTAAAGCAAAGTCACAAGAGCTTATGCTCAAAGTGGACAATATCATACCATTGTGGAGATTCATGGTTCCTAACAAACTGCCCCTACAAACTACTTAAAAACGCATACTTTTCGCCATTTTACTTTTTGAACCTCGGAAGATAGCATGCATGGAGGTTGATATTGAGGTGGGGATCATGCAACACTAATGCAGAACAGTTCATCATTATTAGTTCATGATTCTTTAGATTCAACTTACATTCGTTCTGTGAGATCCTGCTTGGACAGAGCTCCCTGTTTGTCAATCTTGTTACCCAATACCAGCAATGGGATCCCATTGAGTGAAGGCTTACTCAACAAGTCATGAAGTTCACTTTTGGAGACGGACAAATTCTCGTAATCAGCAGCATCCACAACATAACTGCAAGACGAGAAGTCAGTAGAAGTGACAGTTTTAACACAAAATAAATTGAGCAACAAACCAAGCATTTGAATGATTTATTTATCAACTTTTATAGCATTGGATATCGAAATTTTCGAGCACTTTAAAGTTGTACGAGTTGAGGAAACAAAATTCCATATAAGGTTGGAAAGAGCAGAATAAAGTTGGAAAGATTAACTGATTCCATTCGTCTGTGTTTGGAAACTAATGATTGGTTCTGTCTACAAAGATTTTGAATTTTCTCATAACGATCAAATTATATCCGGTCTTAGTTTCTACTTTTATGGTCATTCTGGACACAATTTTAAAAGATCGAATCTTCCGTTATTTAAATCATGAATCTACTCAACAAGTATACGAAACATACACAATTGCAGAGACTGCACGACAATATCTTTCCCACATACTACGGAATCTGGGTTGGCCTCCAAGATCCCAAAGCTTTATTGTTACATTTCCTTTTGTCACCTTCTTCATGTTAAATCCTACCTGCAGATGAAAGGATGTGATATAGAATAAGGTAACAGAACAAACTAAAAATTGGTTCCAATACAGAAGAACTGATACAATTAAATTCCTTTAAGAAAAAATTACGCACCGTTGGGATCATGTCTTCACTGTATCCACCCGTCTGCAAATTCCATCCAGAAAGAAAAAATGGGCCGTCAGCAGTAGCCAATATAAGCAAGTAAATAACCAAGTTTTAACATATGGTTAGGTATAATTACTTACTGCAATAACATTTACAAGTGATGTTTTTCCAGCATTCTGAAGCCCAATCAGAGATAACTCCATCTCTTGCTTGAAAAAGAGACTGCAATATGAAAAATAATAGAATGTATCTTAACCGAGAGAGATACGTTGTAACAGCCCAAGTCCAAGCCCACCGCTAGCCGATATTATCCTCTTTGGGCTTTCCCTTCCGGGTTTCCCCTCAAGGTTTTAAAACGCGCCAACTAGAAAGAGGTTTCCACACCCTTGTAAAGAATGCTTCGTTCCCCTCTCCAACCAATGTGGGATCTCACAACCCATCCCCTTTGGGGGTCAAGCGCCCTCGCAACGCACGGTTCGATGTCAGGCTCTGATACCATTTGTAATCGCTCAAGTCCACCGCTAGCAGATATTGTCCTTTTTGGGGTTTCCCTTCTGGGCTTCCCTTCAAGGTTTTAAAATGTGTTTGCTAGGGAGAGGTTTCCATACCCTTACAGGAATGCTTTATTTCCCTCTCCAACCAATGTGGGATCTCACAATCCATCCCCTTTGGGTGGCAAGCGCCCTCGCAGCACACCGTTCGATGTCAGGCTCTGATACCATTTGTAATCGCTCAAGTCCACGCTAGTAGATATTGTCCTTTTTGGGGTTTTCCTTCTAGACTTCCCCCAAAGTTTTAAAACGCATCTGTTAGTGAGAGATTTTCACACCCTTGTAAGAAATGTTTCGTTCCCCTCTTCAACTAACGTGGGATCTCACATGTGCATCACATGAAGAATCAAATTGTTTATCATAACCAACAAAAGTAATTCAATAATCACCACAATTCAATTTTTTTTCCTCATTAAAGAAATTTCCTTCTAACAAAAAAATTTGAAAACACCACCATTGCAAACACAACTTGACCAGGTCATTCATTGTTCTACACTGCACCCTCCAAAATAACTACAATCTTTTTGAGGTCATAATCAGACCTAAAGAAGTATGCCCCTAAACCCTCAACGTTGTATCAAATGGAATATAGAGGAAATGCCATTACCACTGCATGAAACAACCTAAATCTTGAGCACACAAAACCTATTGCAAATTGGAAGGCCGCCAACCTAATTCTCTCGTTCATAATCAAAACCTAATCGTCACCTCCCTGATTAGCCATGTTCTTGCAAAACGTAATCAAAACGTGTCCTAACGACACGAACACTGCAGCACGAGTTATTTTTTGAATATTAAACTTCAAAGTTCTAAAAAATGAAACGAGTAACGGATGGACGAAGTAAATGGCCATCATCTGTTTAATTTATCAAATCATCAGTTACGGAATATAGTTAATTAGCATCTATCATCTAAATTGATCAAAATAACTTGCGCTCTCGCCCATTAATAATCTTAAAGTTCCTTACAACGGAGACGTTTCATTAGAAACCAGTGGAGAAATTTTCCATTCCGTTCATCAAATTTTCAGGGAAATCTCAAACATCAAGCTCATTTCCTACATTAGCTAATCATAATCAAACGAATATTATCAATTGTGTATAACTTTCAGATAGTATAAAGGATTTCAGAGGAACAAACCAACCGATGATTCCACAAACTTCCTCTCGTCAATCCTAAAAATACAACGGTAAATCCAAAGAAGAAGAAGCGAAACGAAAGAAAGAAAGAACACATACCTTCTAAGCCAATTGAGAAAAGCTTCCCACAAACCCATAGCGAACCAAAATGCTCAAGAAACAAAAAATTCTTGTTCTTCTTCCGATTATCCTCCTGTGTTCTTCGTTCTAGGGCTTCGATCAACTTACAAAAATCAATGTTGGAGAGCTTCGCCTTTCTTCCGCCTTCTTCGCTGTAGATCAGAAAGGCAATTTGGCCATCTCTTTTTCAAGCTCAAGAGAGAGAAAGAGAGCGAAAAAGGGAAGAAGGATAAATGGATGAATTTCGAATTATAATGGAATGTTCACGCGCCTAATGAAGAGAGTGATGCGCGTCAACAACTTGTATTGGCTTTTGTAAATACGTCGCGAGAGTTCATTGGTGCGTGAGATTCACGCGCTTATGTTGAGAATGAAGGATAGGTTTTCATTTTGGGTTGGTTAAAAACGACGTAGTTTTAAAAGCTTAAAATGACACAAGACAGGTGGATGGTGTCGAGTGGTATAAAATTAAAAAATTGAATTTTGTGAGGTTATGATTTTGTTATTATATTATTGGTTCATATTAATAATGGCTCTTAACGATCTTATAATACTTTTAATCGAGACGTGTATCTTAGATTAAGAGATCAACTATTCAAATCTCGATCCACGAATGTTATGTTCGTCTAAAAGCAAGTTATTAATGAAAAACGTGGTTGAGAAGAGATATCTTAAACAAATATTAACGTATATCTCGTCAAACCCTAGTACTGAACCATCACATTCGGTTTGAACAACGAGTGATAATAATTTTAGTTTCACGAAAACAAACCTAAAAATTAAGGTTTGTTTCATAGGTATTTAGTTTCTTTGTTGTGTTATTAGGGTCTTTACGCTCGGGTTTGGGTCGTAAGGTCTTGGACAGGACCTCATTTTAGTCACAATCTCTAGTTTAATATACTAAGTGTAACAGTCCAAGCCTACCGTTATCAGATATTGTCCGCTTTAGCCTGTTACGTATCATCGTCAACCTCACGATTTTAAAACGCGTCTGTTAGGGAGAGGTTTCCACATCCTTATAAGTGATGTTTCGTTCTCCCCTCCAACTGATATAGGATCTTACAATCCACTCCCTGGGGGCCAGCTTCCTCGCTGGCACACCGCCCAGTGTTTTGCTCTAAATACCTCGTTGGCACATTGTCCAGTGTTTGGCTCTGATATCATTTGTAGTAGCTTGTTATCAGACATGGAAAACTAAGATGGTGTTTGGATAACTATTTTTGTTCCCCTCTCTAGTTGATATGGGATCTCTTAGTAAGAGACGAAAATGAGAAATAAGATTTTTTTGGATGTTATAATGACACTCGCTCGAGAACAATATTTTGTAAAATTGTGTAACGGCCCAAGCGCACCGCCAGCTGTCGTCTTTGGGTTTTCCCTTTCCGGCTTTCCCTCAAGGCTTTAAAACGCGTCTACTAGGGAGAGGTTTCCACACCCCTTCTAAATGGTGTTTTGTTCTCCTCCCCAACCGATGTGAGATATCACAATCCACCCCCCTTCAAGGCCCAGTGTTCTCGCTAGCACTCGTTCCTTTCTCCAATCAATGTGGGACCCCCACCAAATCCACCCCCTTGGGTGCCCAGCGTCCTTGCTCGCACACCGCCTCGTGTCTACCCTCTTTGGGGAATAGCCTCTTCACTGGCACATCACCCGGTGTCTGACTCTGATACCATTTGTAACAGTCTAAGCCCATTGCTGGTAGATATTGTCCTCTTTGGGCTTTCCCTCTCGAGCTTCCCTTCAATGCTTTCATCTCTTAGGCAAAAAGAAATAGAAAAACAACTAAACCATTGTCAGATTTATGATGAAAAAATGATAATGGCCTTTACACAGTTGAGATTCACTTGTTGATAATGGCCTTTACACAGTTGAGATTCACTTGTAGACCGAGAGATTCAATGAAGATAGATCTATATATTAAATCTTCATTTTCATTTATCCTATTTTTTCCTTTTAGAAATATAGTTAATTATAGTTAGATCTTCATTGAATGATTACAATGGTTTAGCTTTAGAAACCGAAGAATGAGAAACATATGATATGAATGTTGAACGATATGTGAAATGATGTGATATGTACAGAACAACACTAGCGGGGTTGTATTAAATGATAATGAAAATGAAAAAATGTTGGGACCTCATGCATTGGGGATGCCCTTATTCCATCACGAGGGTATGGACGCGTACATCCATTAGGTAGGCGAAGTATCGTTATGTTTTTCATAATGCTGCCGTGATGGTTACTAATTCTAATGAGTGTCCGGCAAAAGTTGAGCTACCAGAAAAGGCTCACTCGATAAGAAAAGGGGTCCAGTGGTGTACGAACTATCTGGTGAGCCCATACTCGCACGTATGGGTTGTGTGTTGAGTATATGATACACATCCAAGCTTCCCATTAGAATAGTCCCGTAGGAAAATAGACGGATATGATAGGTCCCGTCATGATAGGTCCCATCATTGTATTCACATGTTTTTGCATTTACTCCTCAGTAGTGGGGTCACTTGATGAGTATTTTTTAAAATACAACGTCACGTGCTACCTCTATTTCAAGTTAAGACAACGCATTCCTATCATTATTTTCTTAGACTGACAACGCATTCCTATCATTATTTTCTTAGACTTAGGCTAGAATAAGATGTTTTTTATTTAAACGTTTATTTATTTTATTTAATCTTTTGTGGTGTTATTTGTAAAAATATTTTAAAACACGTAAATCCATTGCAGTATTTTAAGCTGAGCTGTTTTTATGAAGTCGTGTTTTATGAGAGTTTAAATAAAGTATTTCTACATTCAATGTTTATGATATGGATACATTAACAACCTTAAATTAAGTAGAAAATTTTGTGTCGTTACAAGATTCAATTGTTATAGAGATTCAATTATTATTCAATTATTAAGCTTCATCATCATCAACACCCAAATGATCAGACTTCAACGTGAACCAGTAAAGGTGATTCCTGTTCTGGTGCAGCAAGAACACTGAACTTCTGAGCATTGAGGGAGGGGTTGGTGACAGACGGGTGAGCGATTTGCATTTCATAATCTCCATGGAAAAGTGAGGCTTCAAAGAAGCCATTGGCATCTGTTGTAGCAGTGATTGAGTCTTTGATTCCCCACTCTTTGAGCAACTTGTCCACAACATTACCAGTTGCTAAGTTGTTGAAGTTGTTGTCTGTCAAGCACATTCGATAGCATCCCGATGGCGACCAAGCTGACCAAATCACAATCCCATTCACTTTTGGATGAGCAAATCCCTCTCTTAATACTTGTTCCAAGTCATGTGCCTGTTTGAATCCACACAAAAAAATCCAGAATATATCAGATCATCATGTCAAGCTTTCACAAAATTCCTGCCACAATTGATTTTGATTTTGATTTTGATTTTGATTTTGATTTTGATCCATTCCTAACAAATTGAGATGGTTTGTAATATCTAGGAAGAAGCTAATCAGTATGAACTACTTCTAATCTCACCATTAAATCCAAAAGTTGAATGATATTTAGGCTTAGTTTAGTTTGGATTGATTGTGATCATAAAAAAATCAGAAGTAAACTTGAAAATTTCTCTGGCATGTCAATCCAGAGAATTTTTTATGAGTTGATTAGAAGAGGCATCAGATTCTTTGGCATGTCAATCTCAAAGCAACTTTATGGATTTCCTTATCTTAATCTACCATCAGTCCTACCAAAAACTAAGACTAAGAACGGTTGAAATGCTCTTATTAAACGAAATCCTTAAGTATAGTTGAAGCTCATGGTGAATCTAATTATCTGTATCATCGACTAAGATATGAATCACTCATTCTCACTGATTACTTGCTGCCACTTGAAAAAAAGACAAGATAATGGATTGCAATACATTTGATTTTGTAAGACAGGACAAATATGGACAAACTAATGGTTCTAGATGTGATTTGTTATGTATCCTACGATTATTTTGTTTCAAAATTCAGATAAATTCAACTGTAACCTAGCAGAGGAATATCAATTTGTTTAAGATTTCTAGAAGTATACCTGATTTGGCGAGTTAGAAACGTCGACTTCGGTGAGCCAAATCGGTACTCCGGCAGAACCAAGGGTATCGATGGCGGATCTCATGTAAGGAATGTTAGGAGAAGGACCGAAATGCGATTCGAGTCCAATCGCAAATCTGCCGCCGCTATTACCAGAATATCGTCTGATAGAATCCAGCTTTTGAAGATACTTCGCCGGAGAAGAAGCCGCATCGCCGCTATACTCAATGGTATTGTACTCATTCATAAACAACGGAATCGATCCATCGGTTTTCATCGCCCAATTATAAAACATACCGGAAGCAGCCGACCCTAATTTTCTCTCAAAAAAATCAAAATGGAGATTCTCATTCTCCACATCCCAAGCAATCAGTTGCCCTCGGTACTTCGCCATGACCGAATCGAGTCTCTTTCGGGCGGCACGAACGAGATCTTTCTTCGAGAGCGATTTCAGCCAACCTTGTTGGTAGGTTTCGTCGTCCCAAAAGATATTGTGGCCACGGACGGCGATGTTATGCTGCTTAGTGAACTGGATCATGGCGTCCGGTACGGAGTAATCGACATGTCCCTGCGTCCTCTCGGTGCTGTACCACTTCATTTCATTCTCGAAAGTGGTGGTGGTGAAGCGGGAGAGGAACCAGTTCTGGTAGGGGGAGTTGTTGAGAATGTTCTGGTTGATGGCGCAGCCGACATGGAAGCCCGGCCGCCGTTGTAGCAGAGAGATGGTTGCATTGGAGAGAGGATTTCCTTCTCTATCAATAGCTTGGATCTTCACTATCCTCTTGCGATACTGCAAATCCGCATTTCACAACTCTTAGCTTTATATACTACTCGATATCATTTAATAATAATTTACACTCATTTATAATTATAATTATTTACTAAATATTTGAATTTTTAATTTTTTTTTTTTTTTTTTTTTTTTTTTT